>NC_090248.1:725928-743428 GCF_037325665.1 Littorina saxatilis
GTACATTTTACCTACAGGCCAAACAGTGTCCGTGGCGGCAAAGGACCTATATTTTTAGATCAGTCACTGTGGCAATTTGTCAAGAACAGGCGCTTGCATTTGGATGTGTCCACTGATAGTAGGTTTGGTTGTGATCAGTCAGAATGATGAGGAATAAAAATGTATGACAGTTTGTTATGATGACATGTAATTCACATATGCTGAAATGTAATATTATACATGATATAATATTATTATGGCTGTTGCCATGACCATGAACCCCAAGAAAGGTTTAATGTTATGTAAAATCAAAATACCAAAATCAAGCACCTATTTATTTGGTCTACGGCGTGTGTGTTCTGCTCTCTCTTGGCACACAGCCACAGGTCAAAGCAGAGGTTAACTTGAGTGCGCGTGTACCTAGCGGGTGATTTCTATTTACTGTAGACCGCGCGCTGAGTTATGTCGAGTTACTCCCCTTGGGTACGGGCAAACTCGCTGTCGAAGCCACGCTGCAAACTGAGGAGTAGATTGTGTGTGTGTGTGTGTGTGTGTGTGTGTGTGTGAAGTAAAGGGGATGGTTTGCGTCCTGATATTAATCAAGAATAAATTTTTGGGGGAACAAAAATGTGATGTATAGCTCTCAACAGTAACAACAACAGCAACAACATTATGAAAGAAAAGCAAGACGAAAACGCAGTGAAACACATCAAAACCAACAGCTAACTTCGAGTTTAAGTCACTGCAATAACTTGTCATAATTCCAGACGTTATCTGGTGTTTTGCTCACTGCGACAACTTGTTTAACACGATGTGAATAGCCCTCCGTAATCCCAGCGAAAACGTCCAAAACGCAGACACCAAAACTCGATGTTTTACCGTGTTATGCATAATACTAACATCTCAGGAATTTTATTGCGTTACGGCAGTTTTTCTAATGTGACATGAATCGCATAGGTATAATGCCACACAATTCAGTTGATTAACGTGATGTTTGATGTTATATGCCAAGTTAAAGTGCCAAAACGAGACTTTTCGCCCTGTGGCAGAAGTGGAAAAGTTTTTCGTCTACACCGCGGAGGTAAAACCGACACAGAGGCAGACAACCTACCTGCACACTTCCTGTATAAACTGTGGATAATCGTCAGCGAAGGTGGGGGACATTCTGCTGGAATTTTGCCAGTGTCCGGGGGGGGGGGGGGGGGGGGGGGGGGGGGGGTTAAGTACTTACATTTCACAACTTAGGCATGTTATTGTTATTGTTAGTATTGTTACTCCTCACTGAAACCAAGTAAAGCAGGCTGTTCACCCTCAATAATGCTTTTACTGTATTAGTACTGTCACAGTATGTTTGCATGCAAATATTAGTAAGCTTCCATGAAATATTGAATATATATATATAATTTATATCCATTTCACAGCACTAGGATGGGATGTCTGGCACTTTGAATCACTAACAGAAGCACTGCCTCTTCCATACCCATCTCCTTTTTGAAAAGAGTATACCTATGGACCAGTGAATGGTTACATTTTAATGATCATATGGGTTGCTCTGATTTTATTCAGGATCAGGTACGTTTGTTTTTTTAACCACACAAACACTTAGACAACAATTATCAGAGTATGAGTTTTTCCGCGTGTTGATTTTTATTTAAATCCAAGTCACAGCTTCTGTTTTATGATGAGTGATGTAGTTTGAAACACTTGGACAACAATTATCAGAGTATGAGTTTTTCCACTTTTTGATTTTCATTTAAATCCAAGTCACAGCTTCTGTTTTATGATGAGTGATGTAGTTTGAAGTGTTGGTATTAAATGTTCACTGACAGTCATTCTGTGCTGGTATTCCCATTTTCACCTGCAGGGTTATGAAATATATGGGGAAAAACTTGGTCAGTAAAATCATCTTCAAGCGTGAACTGATAATTGTCTCTGTTTAAAATTACAATGTATTTCGTGAACACACCTTGAGAATGACCCTTGCGTGATTTAAAACTGCCTGCTGTGAATACTGTTGTCATACTATGAACTTTCTTTTGAGAAAAACAAAAAGAATGAAAAGCTTTTAACTAGCTTGTGAATGAGCCTCTTACTTCCATGTGGGGCTATAGCTGCTTTGAACTATTTTTAATGCCTGAAAAGGATAGTGATGGAAATTACTAGTTTAATGTCAGGTGTGACATATACTATTGATTGAACTATTTTTTTTATTAATCTGCAATTTTGTTACAACCTACTTTGTTTATTTGGTGACAAGCTAGTGGGAGGCACTTTTTAGACTTTTAAAATGTCAGGTATGGGAATTGTTAGCAAAGTTTCACATTTTCTGCAGTTGAATCCATAATTTATCTCCACAACAACAAAATGTATGGTCTTATGAACAAAAACACATACTTTCTGTGCTTGTTCGAAGGTAAAGACATATTTCTTTGTGTTTGTTAAAAGAAAAACCTCTTAATTTTGTCTGTTGTGAAGGAAAAGTTTACATGGTTTCGTCACCCAACTTACAAAATTTGTCCCACAAAATGTTAGGTTTTTTTTCTCCACTTTTTTTTCCTTCAGTTGCCATGTCTAAAATGTACACATTACGTAAAATACTCCATGTCAAAATCCAAATGTTTAAGGCAATGTGACAATTATTTTAAAATATCATTACACTATTCCTATAGCTTTGCCCAAATATAATGCAAGTAGGGGAGGTAATTGTTGATCCATATATTCATCTTAACTTTTTACGCATATGGACGTAACTCCTTAACTTGCATTATTTTTGTGCAAGAGGATGCATCTGAAGATAGTTGATATTTTCTTATTCCCAAAAATAACAACAATTCTGTCCAAGCAGATTTGTTTTTAATTTTTATTTACAGAGGACCATTGTCGAATGTATATGGTTACTGTTGAATGAACATTTGAAATTGATTGGCTGATTACTGGTTGTTTTTTTTTAATTTTTTTTTTTACTACAGTATGAAGTTATTATATCTATTTTCTTTCATCGCAAATAAACATCTTCCTTTCTGCATACGTTTCACACCTCATTCACGTATACAACTAAATTCCATACCAAATCATCTTGCATTTTGTTCACCTCTTTCTACATTTCTCTAAACATTTTTATTTCAGTAGTCAAACACCTTTTCTTCCTATGTGGATGTTCTGTGATCAATGGATGGCGCAGACTAACATGAACATGTGCTAGAAAAATAATGTAAAATGTTTAAATGTAATCTAATGTCAGTTGTGGGCAAACACTTAACCAAAGTTAAAACGTGACCTCAAAAATGGGGTAATATGCAAAAACTTAAAAAATATATCAATATGTGATGTCATGTTAAAGCTGTCTGCAAGCAGATTTCTACACCTTCTCGTGTCATGGCCTATCCGATTCCTTATATCTCAAAGTGTCTTCCACTTAATTTTCAGTCATTTGGCTGCAATCAAAGGAAACAACAAAAGCAACGAAAAAGTTTTTATTTTACTGCGTTTTAGTGAAACATGCAGCCAATAAACAAATATTCACTTGCAAAATTATACAACAAACTGTATCAATACATGTTTGTCACATTGCATTCCAAAAAAATTATCTACGATACCAAACCTAGAAAATAAACTGTACTTACATGTATGCGCGTCTATCTAACCGCACCTGGGATAACTGCAGTGAGTCGTCAAAAATAGTGTTTTTTTCTGTGCGTTTTTTTTCAAATAATGCAATAACAGCACACACATTTGCTTGCAGAATTAAACAACAAATTTCACTGATACATGTTAGTCATTTTGCATCCAAAAAGAATGATCTACGACTCCAAACTTTGAAATATAAACTGCACTTATATTAAAATATTCTGTCAACACGTACTTCAGTTTAAGGCCTAAGTACTTAAGCATTTAGGGTCGAATCTACTTCCGCTATATTCGAAAGGGTGTGCTTGCCAGCTTCTTTAATGCAAAAAATTGAAAATATTATTCATGACGTTGCATTAAAAAAAAAAAAAAAAAGCTTTCAGATCTTAGAATGTCATTTCATGTTTAGACAAAAACTTCAAATTGTTAAAACATGTCATTTTGGGGGGTAAAAACTTAAAAAATACTGAAATTTCATGTTGCAAATGCCTTAGTGGGCAAAAACTAAAAAATGTTAAGGTGTGACTTTATTTAGGCACATTTCAACTCGCTTCTCATCAAGGATAGCAAAAATGTGATTCAAAAATTTTCTTATTTGTATATTACACTATTTTTTTCCGATCAAATTAATTATTACAAAAATTGTCTAAAGTGACAAACTATGAAAATCATGCATTTAAAAAAACCCAAAGCTTTTAGAGCTTTCTGATGTCGCTGTAACACTTTAAAGCTGCCAGCATGCGGATTTCTACACCTTCTCGTATGATGGCCTATCCAATTCCTTATATCTCAAAGTGTCTTCCACTTTATTTTCAGCCCCGTAGAGCAAGTCGTTTGGCTGCAATCAAAGCAAACAATAAAAGCAACGAAAAAGTGTTTATTTTACAACGTTTTTGTCAAACATGCAGCCAATAAACAAATATTCACTTGCAAAATTATACAACAAACTGTATCAATACCTGTTTTTCACATTGCATTCAAAAAAAATTATCTACGATACCAAACCTAGAAAATAAACTGTACTTACATGTATGAGCGTCTATCTAACCGCATGTGGGATAACTCTGTAGCAGAGCGTATATTGCACGCTCTGCTCCGCAGTGAGTAGTCGAAAATAGTGTTTTTTTCTGTGCGTTTTTTGTAAATAATGCAATAACAGCACACACATTTGCTTGCAGAATTAAACAACAAATTTCACCGATATGCTAGTCACATTGCATCCAAAAAGAATGATCTACGACTCCAAACTTTGAAAATAAACTGCACTTATATCAGAGACATCTCTGCTTACATTAAAATATTCTATCAACCCGTTAAGTTTAAGGCCTAAGTACTTAAGCATTTAGGGTCGAAACTACTTCCGCTATATTCGAAAGGGTGTGCTTGCCAGCTTCTTTAACAAAAATATTCATTTTGTCAAAATAACATGGACGCCTGTTCATTTTGAATGAACATTTTTCTTGTTTCAGGGTGGTGTTGATTTGGGGCAGCAAAGTGGCGCATGGACAAGACGACAGAGAGGGGAGAGAACTGGGGAGAGGCCGACATGGCGGGCAATTGCTTTTTATTCTTCTGATTTTTCTGTTGATTTATTTCTTTTTCAGCGGGTGGGATGGGATTGGATTGCCTTGCAAGCTACATTGTTTATAATATTCTTGCAACTGTTTTTGTAGCGCAACACATTGCCAAGATTTTCTTTCACTCAGAAAGTTTGTGCCGGGACTGAGCCTCTGTCCAATAGGCCTTGCTTACATTTCATTGCATGTCGGACTGAAGTTGCAAGCCACACGTCTTTAGATTGTTATTCTTCTTTTTAACTGTTTATAACTGTTGTTACAGACGCACACTACACTGTTTATAACTGTTGTTACAGACGCACACCACACTGTTTATAACTGTTGTTACAGACGCACACTACACTGTTTATAACTGTTGTTACAGACGCACACTACACTGTTTATAACTGTTGTTACAGACGCACACTACACTGTTTATAACTGTTGTTACAGACGCACACTACACTGTTTATAACTGTTGTTACAGACGCACACTACACTGTTTATAACTGTTGTTACAGACGCACACTACACTGTTTATAACTGTTGTTACAGACACACACTACACTGTTTATAACTGTTGTTACAGACGCACACTACACTGTTTATAACTGTTGTTACAGACGCACACTACACTGTTTATAACTGTTGTTACAGACGCACACTACACTGTTTATAACTGTTGTTACAGACGTACACTACACTGTTTATAACTGTTGTTACAGACGCACACTACACTGTTTATAACTGTTGTTACAGACGCACACTACACTGTTTATAACTGTTGTTACAGACACACACTACACTGTTTATAACTGTTGTTACAGACGCACACTACACTGTTTATTACTGTTGTTACAGACGCACACTACACTGTTTATAACTGTTGTTACAGACGTACACTACACTGTTTATAACTGTTGTTACAGACACACACTACATTGTTTATAACTGTTGTTACAGACGCACACTACACTGTTTATAACTGTTGTTACAGACACACACTGCACTGTTTATAACTGTTGTTACAGACGTACACTACACTGTTTATAACTGTTGTTACAGACACACACTACACTGTTTATAACTGTTGTTACAGACGCACACTACACATAAGACGTAGTGTGCACAGGGTGCACTGGTCATGGATGTCTGCACTCACACCGATCGAAGTAGCTGTCGAGATCCGACCATTGAATACCCAAAGTCGCAATGGAAAGCTTCTCGTCCGATGCAACTGTTGGCCGGGATGTTAGCGGGAGAGAGAGTCAATCCTTTACTGCGGTGACGACTTTACTTCAAAACAACTTGTAATTGTTTATCAAAAGTCAGTACAAGTATTTCCGTCAGGAAGTCCTTCGCCAATAGATTCAATCGCACTTCTGAGCTAACTTTCAGAAATCAATCACACTTCTTCTGAACTGACTTTCAGAAATCAATCGCACTTCTTCTGAACTGACTTTCAGAAATCAGTCGCACTTCTTCTGAACTGACTTTCAGAAATCAATCACACTTCTACTGAACTGACTTTCAGAAATCAATCACACTTCTACTGAACTGACTTTCAGAAATCAATCACACTTCTACTGAACTGACTTTCAGAAATCAATCACACTTCTACTAAACTGACTTTCAGAAATCAATCACACTTCTACTGAACTGACTTTCAGAAATCAATCACACTTCTACTGAACTGACTTTCAGAAATCAATCACACTTCTTCTGAACTGACTTTCAGAAATCAATCACACTTCTACTGAACTGACTTTCAGAAATCAATCACACTTCTACTGAACTGACTTTCAGAAATCAATCACACTTCTACTGAACTGACTTTCAGAAATCAATCACACTTCTACTGAGCTGACTTTCAGAAATCAATCACACTTCTACTGAGCTGACTTTCAGAAATCAATCACACTTCTTCTGAGCTGACTTTCAGAAAGGCGACACGAAGGAGGCCAAGTTGTTCCCATCCCACTGCGAAAGTGGGCATTGTACATCTCGGCCAGAAAGTGGGCATTGTACATCTCGGCCAGAAAGTGGGCATTGTATATCTCGGCCAGAAAGTGGGCATTGTACATCTCGACCAGAAAGTGGGCATTGTACATCTCGGCCAGAAAGTGGGCATTGTACATCTCGGCCAGAAAGTGGGCATTGTACATCTCGGCCAGAAAGTGGGCATTGTACACCTCGGCCAGAAAGTGGGCATTGTACACCTCGGCCAGAAAGTGGGCATTGTACACCTCGGCCAGAAAGTGGGCATTGTACATCTCGGCCAGAAAGTGGGCATTGTACATCTCGGCCAGAAAGTGGGCATTGTACATCTCGGCCAGAAAGTCGGCATTGTACATCTCGGCCAGAAAGTGGGCATTGTACATCTCGGTCAGAAAGTGGGCATTGTACATCTCGGCCAGAAAGTCGGCATTGTACATCTCGGCCAGAAAGTGGGCATTGTACATCTCGGCCAGAAAGTGGGCATTGTACATCTCGGCCAGAAAGTGTGCATTGTACATCTCGGCCAGAAAGTGGGCATTGTACACCTCGGCCAGAAAGTGGGCATTGTACACCTCGGCCAGAAAGTGGGCATTGTACACCTCGGCCAGAAAGTGGGCATTGTATATCTCGGCCAGAAAGTGGGCATTGTACATCTCGGCCAGAAAGTGGGCATTGTACACCTCGGCCAGAAAGTGGGCATTGTACACCTCGGCCAGAAAGTGGGCATTGTACATCTCGGCCAGAAAGTGGGCATTGTACATCTCGGCCAGAAAGTGGGCATTGTACATCTCGGCCAGAAAGTGGGCATTGTACATCTCGGCCAGAAAGTCGGCATTGTACATCTCGGCCAGAAAGTGGGCATTGTACATCTCGGCCAGAAAGTGGGCATTGTACATCTCGGCCAGAAAGTGGGCATTGTACATCTCGGCCAGAAAGCAGTACGTGCTACGCTCACCCCTGCACTGAACACGGCGCGGTACCCCGGCATTCGATCAATATGTCTTTTCTTTCCCAACCTCTAATTTCCCGCTGCACCCCTGCCCTGCAATAACTGGCGGTCCGGCCAATGAAAATAAAGTCAAGACACGCCGGGCGGGGAGCGGTACGACGTTCTGAGGTCCGGCCAATGACAATAAAGTCAAGACACGCCGGGCGGGGAGCGGTACGACGTTCTGAGGTCCGGCCAATGACAATAAAGTCAAGACACGCCGGGCGGGGAGCGGTACGACGTTCTGAGGTCCGGCCAATGACAATAAAGTCAAGACACGCCGGGCGGGGAGCGGTACGACGTTCTGAGGTCCGGCCAATGACAATAAAGTCAAGACACGCCGGGCGGGGAGCGGTACGACGTTCTGAGGTCCGGCCAATGACAATAAAGTCAAGACACGCCGGGCGGGGAGCGGTACGACGTTCTGAGGTCCGGCCAATGAAAATAAAGTCAAGACACGCCGGGCGGGGAGCGGTACGACGTTCTGAGGTCCGGCCAATGACAATAAAGTCAAGACACGCCGGGCGGGGAGCGGTACGACGTTCTGAGGTCCGGCCAATGACAATAAAGTCAAGACACGCCGGGCGGGGAGCGGTACGACGTTCTGAGGTCCGGCCAATGACAATAAAGTCAAGACACGCCGGGCGGGGAGCGGTACGACGTTCTGAGGTCCGGCCAATGACAATAAAGTCAAGACACGCCGGGCGGGGAGCGGTACGACGTTCTGAGGTCCGGCCAATGACAATAAAGTCAAGACACGCCGGGCGGGGAGCGGTACGACGTTCTGAGGTCCGGCCAATGACAATAAAGTCAAGACACGCCGGGCGGGGAGCGGTACGACGTTCTGAGGTCCGGCCAATGACAATAAAGTCAAGACACGCCGGGCGGGGAGCGGTACGACGTTCTGAGGTCCGGCTGCAAGCGGGAGGGGGAGAGATAGCACACACAGAAAACTTCCTGAACCGTTGGACTTTTGCTCCTTAATCTTACGTTTGTGGCTGTGAATAGGCACTCCATATGCAACAACTCTACTGACCCCTCCTCTCCCCATACAAATGGAGATTAGAAGAGTGTCGCAGATCGTTTTGAATTGTAACAAACAAAAAGTCAGTCCCTGTCCTGTACAGTTACTTTATATTCAAACAACACACGACCGAGGGCACCATGGGTAATAAGCAACAGCTGAAGGTTCGTCGCCGCCAGATGACCCGCGCTGTGAGATGAACGCTGACTTGTGATTGATCAACTCGCAGCGTGTCCCTGCAGGGACTGCACAGTCTGCAACAATGGCGTCGCCTTGCAGACCGATGGATCACCGGAGCGGAGACAGTCTGGTGGTGTCACGATGCTGGGACGAGTGGCTGGTGAACACTGGAAAGGGCGAGCAATGGAGCTAGGAAGCCAAGAGGCAGCAGGCAAATGTCTCGGCAAGCACTCTGTCTGCACTGCAAACTCCCCACCCGCCACTTGATTTCATAGCGCGCTAATGTCTTGGTAAGCAATTTGTCTGGCGCAAATTGACCTCGTCAACGCTCCCAAATGCTCGTGTCTTTTCGTGCGGCGCAGTAGAAGCCATCGACAACGTTGGGACAGGCTCGTGAATTGTAGGAGACATTAGGCTTGACAGAAAGTAGCCCTGGTTAGCCCTGGAGTGGTGTTTGCTGGACGTGGAGAGCGAGGGTCAGCACATGACGTGAGTGTCGTGTGGTCACTCGCTGCCTGCAGGGCTTGCTTTGCTGTGAAGCACGGGCCTAGAGGTCGTCCTTGTCCTGGCCACTTGGCTGCAGGACACGGGGCTGGGCTGAAACGGCCAGGGTCAAATGCCACTTTCAAAGAATTGGAGACGTGTAGAGTTCTTTGATTTAATGTGTGTGACGTACCCATGGCAGTGTCAACTGAAGTAGGGATCTCTCTTGCTGTCTCTTGATACAAGCCAGCAGTTCCTTCCGCAACCAGTAGCATCTCTTGCTGTCTCTTGATACAAGCCAGCAGTTCCTTCCGCAACCAGTAGCATCTCTTGCTGTCTCTTGATACAAGCCAGCAGTTCCTTCCGCAATCGGTAGCATCTCTCTGTCTGGTCAACTTCAGCACACTGTAAGAAATGCACCTGGGATATGCGATTGCGTCAACCTTTCTACTTTCCACAGTCGCAAAAGGAAAACAAAGTATTGAGGATGGAGAAAGACATGTAAAGAAGAGAGAGAAAGAATCCCCGTGCAGAACAGTGCCACAAGGCAATGACAATTCTTTATTTTTTGAGGGTAACAAGAATAAGCATAGATATCCTTTTTTGCATTTGGCCTTTGCCCTCTAGAGGGACTACTCTACTGTTACTACAACTACTAAATACTCGTTACACAAATGCATAGTTAATGGTAGGACATATACGTTTATGTACTAGAAGCGCACATATAGAAACATTGTAATTCATAAGGCGAAGGCACAATATCCTTGCAGTTCAACCAGCACACTAGTCTGTAACTTCTTTTTGATGGCCGCAGGAGCGGTCATCTATTAGAATGCATTCAGAGAGGTGACATGTCTCGTTTTGTTACCTTTCTCACGAGATCAGTTACACTCTCTCTCTCTCTCTCTCTCTCTCTCTCTCTCTCTCTCTCTCTCTCTCTGTATGTATGTCTTTGTCTGTGTCTCTCCGCTTCTGTCTTTCTATGTATGTCTCTGTCTATGTGTGTGTGTGTGTGTCTCTCTCTCGCTCTCGCTCTCTCTCTCTCTCTCTCTCTCTCTCTCTCTCTCTCTCTCTCTCTCTCTCTCTCTCTCCCATCCGACTCCTGGCACACAGGTCAAAGCAGAGGTTAACTTGAGTGCACGTGTACCTGGCAGGAGGGGGGTGATTCGGGTCAGAAGTGGGGTAAAGCACTTTGGTCTTCAGTCTTTGGGTTATAGCTTTCAGTGGAGAAGATGCTAACATGAAATTGCACTATGCTCTACTATTTATTGTCCTTGTCTATCGGACACGAAGAAGGGAAGCTACAATCGCCCCAGGCCATAATATACTCTTTGTTTCCTGAACCTGGACCATTGAGACGGTTACCTCATAGATCTGTTCATTCTTCAGTTTGTCGGTGTCAAAAGTTATACCCCCATTCCACACAACCGTTCTTTGTCCCGTTCCCGTACCAACCAAGGAATGCTGCCACAACAATGGAACGCTGCGCAAACGGCCGTTTCTTTTGCATCTTTCAGCTGCGTCTGACCATAGTGGCAGCCGTCCTTGGTCGGTAAGGGAACGGGACCTAGAACGGATGTGTGGAATGCAGGTATGACAACTCAGTGTGTGAGAGCGCTACCGTTGCGTTACCGTTGTTTTAACGATCCAAGCGTTCCGTTACCGATGGGTTGAGGTTCCATTACCGTTCATTCTGATCGTGAGGGAAACGGCTAAAAATTTGAACATGCAGCCCAAACTCAGCCGTCCCAACCGACCCTACCGTTCAAAGCAGTTCCGTTAACGATCAGTTACGTTCATTGCGGTTCTGTCCCCATCCCTCCCGTGCCCGCACCGTTCCTTGGTCGGTACGGGAACGGGACCTAGAACGGTTGTGTGGAAAGGGGGTATAAGATTCGACCACTTGGCATATGGTGGAGACAGCTAGACGATCTCTGGATATAATTGAAGAGGAGTAATCTTCCTTTTAGAAAACGTGTACTCTGCCTTGCAGATTACAAATTTGTGCTGTCGGGGCTGGGTAAAGGGAGTGGAGGGTAAGGGGGTGGGGGTGGGTAAGCGAGGGGTAAGAGAGACGAAAGAGAAAACTGGACAGGGAAAAGTTAGCTCATAGTATTCAATAAAGCCACACACACACACACAAAAAAGAAATTACCACACATGCAGGTTTTCAATTCATATTTTTGCAAAGTATCTGCACAAGCATGTGTGCCTCTGTGAGTATGTTCGAGGCTGCTTTCATGGGGTGCCTGTATCCTCAGGCTGCTTTCATGGGGTGCCTGTATCCTCAGGCTGCTTTCATGGGGTGCCTGTATCCTCAGGCTGCTTTCATGGGGTGCCTGTATCCTCAGGCTGCTTTCATGGGGTGCCTGTATCCTCAGGAATTTGAGGATTTCTTGTATTTCTCTTTTTCTGACACCGTTGATTTAACGTCATTTTTACAGGACAGTTTTTTTCCTTTCAGTTATAAGTTGTAGTAGTTTGACCTTATTGTTTTAGAACAAGTAGAGCTCGTTCACCAGTAGCAAAGACTCACTCAGTCTGTCAGTGTGCCTGAGTGTGTCTGATGGGGGGGGGGGGGGGGGGCTCTCCCGTGACCGGCCACCTGCAATGTACGTACAGGTTTGCACTGGCCCAAGGGTGTCCGTTCATGAGAGGGACTGCTGTAACAGCAAAACTAGTGTGAAACATAAGTAATCAATTTATCCACTTGACTATATATTCACAACAGGGACCTATCACTCTTCTTTGCATGTTTTTATGCCTACGGATTTTCAAATACTCTGCAACACATGTAACCCAAATTCAACATGTGCCCGTACAATACCGCTTCTTTTATGAAAACATTGCTTCGGCCATGTTGATTTGAATCAACCAATTGTCTTGTCCCTTACTGGCAATTAGACACCATAACTACACAATGGCCGCAATGCATCATGGTCAGGGGAAGGGAGATAATTCAGTACAGAAGGGGGATAATGTCGTATGAATTTCACTCTTTGCCACTATCTGCAATCTTGGCTTTCCTGTCTCCGTGGAGCCAGCCTTCCCAGGGCGGGTAATCCCATCCCGTACAGTACTTTGAGTTGTCCCCCTTCCCTAACTTCGTCAATGAAGCCATCAGCCTCTCTCGGATTTCCTTCCCCAATCACAGTCCTTCTACTGCCACGATGTAGACGATCTTTGCCCCGATGATGAATAAGTCAGGCGTTGGTGTTTGGCCGACACAGGGCTGTGGTGTGTTTGGGTACCAGTCACAGACGTTACACTAACTGTGTGCGTGAACGATGACCTCGTGACTTTTGGGTGTGATTTTGACCAGGAATACATCCGTTCAGCACAAAATGGGTCACTGGGTCAATGGACCGCTTTGTCCTACATCCACGGGATGCTTTTCAAAACAAGCTTGTCAGTTTTCTCCCCCTTTGATCGACACATAATTCACTGGTCTTCAGTCCGACTTGCAGCCTGACATATCAACCACTTTCAATAATTTGTGACGCTGGTTGTGGCAATGGCCGATTACCTGAGCTTGACCCATGCCTTGCCACTGACCCTTACACATGTCACTTTCTGTGTTGGCTTTGCTTGACCCATGCCTTGCCACTGACCCTTACACATGTCACTTTCTGTGTTGGCTTTGCTTGACCCATGCCTTGCCACTGACCCTTACACATGTCACTTTCTGTGTTGGCTTTGTTTGACCCATGCCTTGCCACTGACCCTTACACATGTCACTTTCTGTGTTGACTTAGCCTGACCCCCTTGCCTGCAGCGCTGTGTGTCTTTCGTGGGATGCATATGCCGCCGGAGAATCTTAATTACATTTTGAGCATCTTCTGATCGACTTTCACGGCTGTGTTGACAGTGGTGTAGAACAAACTAATGTTGGGGCAAAACTGACTCCTGGCATCGGCAGTCATGGCGAGACACTTTTAATGTTAAATGTTTTATATCCATAGTGTTTTGCATCAGTGGTGATGTGTGTATAACATTTTGTACCATTCAACACGCTCAGAGTTTTGACGAGGTTCCGTAAGTATCACGCCCTCACGGCACAGCCATTAAGGGCATGTGAGACGAGGCTTTGTATTACAAATAAATTATATATATATATATATATATATATATATATAGAAATAAGGCGAAAAGAAAGGAGAGGGGGGAGGTGGGGCAGGGGCGGGGGGGGGGGGGGGGGCGGTCAGCAAATGCCGACAGTTTGCTGCCCGCGGCGAAAAGGGGCCTTGGGGTATAGCTACACTTTAGTTTCTGTATATGAGGTGCGTCGTGAGATCATACAGATCTGTAGCTGGTGGGGCAGGGCCAGGAAGGCAATTGCAGTCGTGGGGGCAAGAGGTGGGGGATGCGGTGGGGTGGGAGATCAAATTTATCTATTTTTGACCTGGTAGGCGGGAATTTTTTCTGATTCATTTGTCAGACTAGGTTTTTTGCCTGGGGTCCTATTTCTATATCTGGAGTTACGAAAACAATTATTCTGCTTTTTGCCGGCCTTGACGGCTTATTATCTTATCTTTTTTTTCTGCCAGCGAAATTGCCTTTCCTCATTCTTCTCATTGCCTCCAATCTCGGGTTTACCAGTATCAGACACCATGTCGGAGTAGCAGTGACACGGCAAATCCATTATACCTATTCCCTCTCTCTCTCTCTCTAACAATGTCCTCTCCCATATTGATTCCCTCTTCATAACGACGCCCTCTCTTATCCCGATCAGCTCCTCTCCCTACCGACATCCTACCTTTCTTATCCCGATCAGCTCCTCTCCCTACCGACATCCTGCCTTTCTTATCCCGATCAGCTCTTCTCCCTACCGACATCCTACCTTTCTTATCCCGATCAGCTCCTCTCCCTACCGACATCCTACCTTTCTTATCCCGATCAGCTCCTCTCCCTACCGATATCCTACCTTTCTTATCCCGATCAGCTCTTCTCCCTACCGACATCCTACCTTTCTTATCCCGATCAGCTACTCTCACTACCGACATCCTACCTTTCTTATTACGATCAGCTCCTCTCCCTACCGACATCCTACCTTTCTTATCCCGATCAGCTCCTCTCCCTACCGACATCCTACCTTTCTTATCCCGATCAGCTCCTCTCCCTACCGACATCCTACCTTTCTTATCCCGATCAGCTCTTCTGTCTACTGATTTATCTCCCCGTATCTCCTGGCGTATCTCGGGATTATTTCTCTTGGCAGAGCGGCTTTAGTACTTAACTTCTTCCCGAGCGGTTTTTATCCCCGGGATTGTTCCATTCTCCAAAGCAATGACAGCAATTTGCTGTGGACGTGCACAACAACACAGATTCATTCACAGACACTGACACAGACACTGACAGACAGACAGACACACAGACAGACAAACAGGCACACACACACACACAAACAAACACACACACACACACACACACACACACACACACACACACACACACACACACACACACATACACACACTGCACCTCACTGCTGAGTTCAACATTAATTTGATATCATTCCATCCCCCCAACGGCAGCACGATTCACACAGCTAGGTAGCCAGGCCGGCAGTAGCCATTTATCACCACAGTTGTCACGGCCCCCAGACACGAATATCGCCCGCTCCGCCCGCCTCCATGCAGTGACAGGGCTCACCCTGTGGCGTCCCCAGATAGGGGCAGGCTGCAGGACCCCAACCCGGGGAGAGGGGCGTGGGGACTTTCACATCGACCTGACCCTCTCGGGACGGCACTGCCTGTAAGGGTTATAAACTCATGTATCACATTGGAAGGAAGTACTCGATTGTAAACCGCGATGGGGGAATAATTGTCTATTTAAAACCTATCCATTTTGCTTGGTGATTTTAGTCTGTGTGAGTGGAATAGGCTTTGTGAAGCCTTTTTATTTAGGACAGGGAGAGGATAACAGCTATGGGTAGTTTTAAGTGTCTGTTACTTTCAGTGGTAGAAACTGTTTCGTTTAGCAAGGGAGATGCCTTGACAGCCGTGGGCTCCTTGACGTGGTTTGTACTTTTATGACAAAGAATAATGCATTCTACCGACATCTTTGCTTTCATATGCTGTTATGTTTGCAAACTTGTTGCAATTAACACAGCACTCGTACTTTTATGACAAAGAATAATGCATTCTACCGACATCTTTGCTTTCATTCTGTTATGTTTGCACACTTATTGCGATTAAAACAGCGCTTGGACCAGTTCACAGTTTACCATAGTCTGGAGAGCTGGTCGCCACTAGAGCTTTATAGCTTGGGGCTTACTGTTCTGTCGCAGATTAAGTTGACCTTGGTGGGGGGTGGGGGGGGGGGGGGGCAGTATGAAGCAGGGTCAGCACAATCTGATATCAGACCTTTTCCTTCACAAATATAAATATATTGCTATTTAATTTGTTACGTAGATTTCCACTGGTCAATTGGACAAAACTGAGCTCATTGCATTTGTGATATCGACGACATTTCCGTCGATATCAGTTTTAATATCGACGACCTCTTTATTGCTTTTGCACTTCAAAAACAAAGACACCTAAATCTAAAATCAAACAAAAAATATATGAAAATGTAATTATCCCAGAATTTAGTTGAGCAAATGACTACTTACTTTTTGAAAGAAAAGACAATTGGAAATACTGGAAAGTACAAGAAAAGAGAGAACAAAAAGAACTAATAAGCAGAGGGAGGGATATGGAACAGCCAAAACTGAGACTTCGACAGTCAAATCCAATTTTATTTACGAGGGTTTTGGCATATGCAATGCAAAAGAGCTTTTTTTTCAACCAGCCCTCGCCCAGAGAGAGAGAGAGAGAGAGAGAGAGAGAGAGAGAGAGAGAGAGAGAGAGAGAGAGAGAGAGAGAGAGAGAGAGAGAGAGAGAGGGAGAGAGAGAGAGAGAGAGAGAGAGAGAGAGGGAGAGAACAGTATCCAAGCCACCAGAAGAATAGTATCCAAGCCACCAGGAGAACAGTATCCAAGCCACCAGGAGAGGAGTATCCAAGCCACCAGAAGAATAGTATCCAAGCCACCAGGAGAGGAGTATCCAAGCCACCAGGAGAACAGTATCCAAGCCACCAGGAGAGGAGTATCCAAGCCACCAGAAGAATAGTATCCAAGCCACCAGGAGAGGAGTATCCAAGCCACCAGGAAAGGAGTATCCAAGCCACCAGGAGAAGAGTATCCAAGCCACCAGGAAAGGAGTATCCAAGCCACCAGGAAAGGAGCATCCAAGCCACCAAGAGAAGAGTAACCAAGCCACCAGGAGAGGAGTATCCAAACCACCAGGAGAGGAGTATCCAAGCCACCAGGAGAGGAGTATCCAAGCCACCAGGAGAGGAGTATCCAAGCAACCAGGAGAGGAGTATCCAAGCCACCAGGAGAGGAGTATCCAAGCCACCAGGAGAAGAGTATCCAAGCCACCAAGAGAGGAGTATCCAAGCCACCAGGAGAAGAGTATCCAAGCCACCAGGAGAGGAGTATCCAAGCCACCAGGAGAATTGTATCCAAGCCACCAGAAGAAAAGTATCCAAGCCACCAGGAGAGGAGTATCCAAGCCACCAGGAGAACAGTATCCAAGCCACCAGGAGAACAGTATCCAAGCCACCAGGAGAAGAGTATCCAAGCCACCAGGAGAAGAGTATCCAAGCCACCAGGAGAAGAGT
>NC_090248.1:760928-883428 GCF_037325665.1 Littorina saxatilis
TGATGTACTTTAGGACTTAAATGGTTAAGGTAAAACACAACTTATCAAACCCTGTGTTGCATACCTGGCAAGCAGTACGTCATATATATACGTCTGCAGCGCATGCTTTCCATAAAAACCAAACACTACTTCATTGATTAACGATCAAGAAACTGACAAAGACCCACCACTCTGCAGTCATTAGTGTTGAACTAAGCAAGCTCTCCCCGCTACAAAGTGGCAGGACAAAGACGTTGAGAGTTTGAACAACACATGCACAGGTTGAACAAGGCATCTCTACAGCACGTGACGGGGACACAATGACATCCATCATGACGTAATCCTCCCTGGGGAGTGAGCAAATCTGCCTGAAAGCAACGTCACTGAGACTAACCATGCGAAAAACTCGTGCAAAGCCAAGATTTTTTCCTTCAAAATGTGCTGTCGTAAACTGATGTGGAAACGTAAAATTCAATATGCATAACGCGGTTATAAACTTCAGACGTTGTTCCGGCCGTAATGTAGAAACGGATCGCTTTGATTCCATTTCATCCGGCTACCCTGGAGCCTGGAAATGGATTTACCTCCCCTGATGAGAAATGAAATGCGGTAATATTTCCAGTGATGTCCCCTGTTTTATGCCTGGGGATGACCCATTTGCACAATACCCTGCCTCTCTGGCGGTCCATTTCACTGTGGAATAGGGTCCATTTCACTGTGGAATGTGGTCCATATGACTGTGCAATCTGGTCCACTTTATCGTGGCATCGATATATGGCCTACACGATGATGATGAGGCTTTCTCTTTGATCCAGCAGGCTATTGTTTCTGGGCAATGGGCCGCTTTCAGATTCCCTGTCTTAAAGTTCCTTCCCAGTGCGCTTTTGTTGTGGCGCAAAGGTCGTGCGGTATTCTCGCCGTATTGATTGCTTGCACGACTTGCTTCACTGTGGGTGCTGCGTTCTGACATTTGTTTGTAGCCAACATTAGATGTAATTGGGCAATTTGATTTCCTCCTTTAACGCAAGCGACTTTTTGCTGCCCAATTTATGTGTGTGTGTGTGTGTGTGTGTGTGTGTGTGTGTGTGTATGCACGGTGTGTGTGTGTGTGTGTACGGTGTGTGTGTGTGTGTGTGCCAGTGTGTGTGTGTGTGTGTGTGTGTGTGTGTGTGTTTGTAGTGTGTGTTCTTTTAACAATTGCATAGCATCTTTTATTTCGAGCTTTGTCTCTGTCTCAAGCTATGTCGCTATTTCAGTGTCTCCGCCTTTCTGTGTAGTATTGCTTTTGTTGCCTATTCCTATCTTCGTGCAGTGTCTTGGTGTGCATGTACATTCACTGGATTTCCCCCGGTTATTATTGACAATACATAACATGACACAAGTCATAGTCAACAAGTAGGGCACAAAGCAAAAGCTTATTTTGTGTGACCCTAACAATACATTACACACATGTTGAGTTCTACTTTCGTCACTAGGTCCACCGTCACTCTCATTGCCTGCGTCTGTGCTGTTCTTCGCTCGCTTGTCCGACTTTAATAGTGGATGACAAACAAAACAAACGGGTTGCCCGTGCCATGGCGGGCTGCACAGAGCCCAAGCCCTTTGAGGGATGACATGGTGCGTTTGATATGTTACATTCCCAGTCCCACGTGACCGGGTTCTTGTGGCTATAATGCAGCTCTGCGCTTTGTTGCGGTCTGGGACTGTGCACTGTCAAAACACACGGCGTGGCATCATGCCAACGTGGAAGTCCGTCAGGGACCGTTTAGGGTGGTGGTGATGACCTGTTTTTGATCAGATGTGGGCAAAAAAAGGAAATTCCGTTGTGCAGAGAATTATGTTTGAAATAAGCGCGTTTAAGGGGCAGAAATTCTTGTGTAGGGGTTCGATGGGCGAGAGGTGGTCAGTGCTGAACAGGGCTGTTACAACTCAATGGTCATCTTGGTGTTAATTGCTGCAGAAAAGGCGACGACGAGGCAGAATGCACTGTCGACCAAGGGAGATGATCTGAGAGGGACATAGCACCAGGGTCAGCTTACCTCATAAGCAAAGTTTGCATAAGGCCTAAAAAAAAAAATAGGTGTGGTTACGGTAACCCGACCTACCCTATTTTTTGGGGCCGACCCTATAACTTTTTATTACATTTGTCAAAAAAATACCCCAAAAAAACGAGTAAACGAGTGCAGAAAACGCAATGAAAGCGAAAGCGCCCGAGTCGCACACTTATTTCCCTGTCAAGTAGGTTTAATTTGTACACATTAGAAAAAAAAGTTTAAAAAAAAAAAAGTGATTGCCTACCTTCCTACCCTATTTTTTTGGATATGTTACCGTAACCACACCTATTATTTTTTTGGGCCTAACAAGTAGCTGACGTTTTTACTGCACAATCGGCGAATAGCAGGTCGCTATGACATGCCCAGAGTTCAAAGCCAGACACTTGCTTAACCTCGCAAGACGGAAAACCACACCGAAACCTGACAGTTTCTATTTTCGAGACGGCAGGTTGAAGGAGGTCACCACGCCTCTGTCGCAGGGAGGAAGATCTACAGAACTAACCTTACGTCATAACACTGCAAGTCACTCGGGAAAAGACACCTTTCTCTGTTAAATACTTTGCTTGTTCCTGACAGGGATGGCAAGCTACAGGATCCTATGACGTGCCTTGAAGTCAACAGTGACTGTATCATAGAGAGCACGGCTCGCAAACAGCTGGACAGTGTGTTACAGTGTGTTACAGATTGTAACGCTGTGTGTAATGTTGTGGAACGCTGTGTGTAATGTTGTGCAACGTTGTGTGTTACAGTGTGTAACGCTGTGTGTAATGTTGTGTAACGCTGTGTGTTTCAGTGTGTAACGCTGTGTGTAATGTTGTGTAACGCTGTGTGTTACAGTGTGTAACGCTGTGTGTAATGTTGTGTAACGCTGTGTGTTTCAGTGTGTAACGCTGTGTGTAATGTTGTGTAACGCTGTGTGTTACAGTGTGTAACGCTGTGTGTAATGTTGTGTAACACTGTGTGTTACAGTGTGTAACGCTGTGTGTAATGTTGTGTAACGCTGTGTGTTACAGTGTGTAACGCTGTGTGTAATGTTGTGTAACACTGTGTGTTACAGTGTGTAACGCTGTGTGTAATGTTGTGTAACGCTGTGTGTTTCAGTGTGTAACGCTGTGTGTAATGTTGTGTAACGCTGTGTGTTACAATGTGTAACGCTGTGTGTTACAGTAAGTGACGCTGTGTGTAATGTTGTGTAACGCTGTGTGTTACAGTGTGTAACGCTGTGTATAATGTTGTGTAACGCTGTGTGTTACGGTGTGTGTTACAGTGTGTGTAATGTTGTGTAACGCTGTGTGTAATGTTGTGTAACGCTGTGTGTAATGTTGTGTAACGCTGTGTATAATGTTGTGTAACGCTGTGTGTTACGGTGTGTGTTACAGTGTGTGTAATGTTGTGTAACGCTGTGTGTAATGTTGTGTAACGCTGTGTGTAATGTTGTGTAACGCTGTGTTCCAGTGTGTAACGCTGTGTGTAAATTAATGTTGTGTAACGCTGTGTTCCAGTGTGTAACGCTGTGTGTAATGTTGTGTAACGCTGTGTTACAGTGTGTAACGCTGTGTGTAATGTTGTGTAACGCTGTGTGTTACAGTGTGTAACGATGTGTGTAATGTTGTGTAACGCTGTGTGTTACAGTGTGTAACGCTGTGTGTAATGTTGTGTAACGCTGTGTGTTACAGGGAGGGCAAGCTACAGGACTCCATGACGTGCCTGGAAGAGGTGTACAACGACTGTGCTGCAGAGAGCAAGGCTCGCAACCAGCTGGACTTGATGCTGGACGTGGGCAAGTGGCGCAGTGGGATGGAGCGACTGTGTGACAACATTGAATGTGAGTGACCCGCACGTGCTGTGCGCTACGTTCAGCAACTTTTGCATGTAATGATATACGTCTTCGTAGCTATTTCCCCCCCCCCCCCCCCCGCCACCCGTACATGAAATGATACATGTTTTCGAGAAACAACATCTGACTCTGCGTCCCACTGATACCATGACATGAATTATATTTGTACACCGAGTCCACTTGTCCGGCCATTTGTGTGCGATAAAAAGGTTGTAACACTGGAAGGTTGTTCCACTGAAAGGTTGTTCCACTGAAAGGTCATTACACTGAAAGGTCATTCTGCTTCTTGTTCTACGAGCAATACATTCAACACAGCTTTGTTCTGATACACAGATACTGCTGTCCAGGCACACTGCCCAGTGTATTTCAGACCTGACACTGACCAGTGTATTTCAGACCTGACACTGCCCAGTGTATTTCAGACCTGACACTGACCAGTGTATTTCAGACCTGACACTGACCAGTGTATTTCAGACCTGACACTGACCAGTGTATTTCAGACCTGACACTGACCAGTGTATTTCAGACCTGACACTGACCAGTGTATTTCAGACCTGACACTGCCCAGTGTATTTCAGACCTGACACTGACCAGTGTATTTCAGACCTGACACTGACCAGTGTATTTCAGACCTGACACTGCCCAGTGTATTTCAGACCTGACACTGACCAGTGTATTTCAGACCTGACACTGACCAGTGTATTTCAGACCTGACACTGCCCAGTGTATTTCAGACCTGACACTGACCAGTGTATTTCAGACCTGACACTGCCCAGTGTATTTCAGACCTGACACTGACCAGTGTATTTCAGACCTGACACTGACCAGTGTATTTCAGACCTGACACTGACCAGTGTATTTCAGACCTGACACTGACCAGTGTATTTCAGACCTGACACTGACCAGTGTATTTCAGACCTGACACTGACCAGTGTATTTCAGACCTGACACTGCCCAGTGTATTTCAGACCTGACACTGACCAGTGTATTTCAGACCTGACACTGACCAGTAAATTTCAGACCTGACACTGACCAGTGTATTTCAGACCTGACACTGCCCAGTGTATTTCAGACCTGACACTGACCAGTGTATTTCAGACCTGACACTGCCCAGTGTATTTCAGACCTGACAGTGACCAGTGTATTTCAGACCTGACAGTGACCTGTGTATTTCAGACCTGACACTGACCAAGACCTGACAGTGACCAGTGTATTTCAGACCTGACAGTGACCAGTGTATTTCAGACCTGACACTGCCCAGTGTATTTCAGACCTGCGGCGGCACGAGGACTGCACGGACCTGATCGCCACGGAGTCCAGTCATTGCATCCAGCAGGAGAGTCGCAACTTCCAGGAGCAGTCCGGCAAGGTCATCACGCAAGCCGTGGAGCAAGGCAGGACTGGGCAGAAAGACCTCATGGAGCTGGGCTGCAGGTATGGGATGGGTGGATGGATGGATTGATGGATGGATAGGTGGGTGGATTGATGGATGGGTGGATGGATGGATGGGTAGGGCGGGTAGATGGATGTATGTATGTATGGATGGATGTATGGATGGATGGATGGATGAATGGGTGGGTGGGTAGGGCGGGTAGATGGATATATGTACAAGGGATGGGGTGGATGGATGTCAGGTATGGGATGGGGTGGGTGGATGTCAGGTATGGGATGCGGTGGGTGGATGTCAGGTATGGGATGGGGTGGGTGGATGTCAGGTATGGGATGGGGTGGGTGGATGTCAGGTATGGGATGGGGTGGGTGGATGTCAGGTATGGGATGGGGTGGGTGGATGTCAGGTATGGGATGGGGTGGGTGGATGTCAGGTATGGGATGGGGTGGGTGGATGTCAGGTATGGGATGGGGTGGGTGGATGTCAGGTATGGGATGGGGTGGGTGGATGTCAGGTATGGGATGGGGTGGATGGATGTCAGGTATGCGATGGGGTGGGTGGATGTCAAGTATGCGATGGGGTGGGTGGATGTCAAGTATGGGATGGGGTGGGTGGATGTCAGGTATGGGATGGGGTGGATGGATGTCAGGTATGGGATGGGGTGGGTGGATGTCAGGTATGGGATGGGGTGGGTGGATGTCAGGTATGGGATGGGGTGGGTGGATGTCAGGTATTGGATGGGGTGGGTGGATGCCAGGTATGGGATGGGGTGGATGGATGTCAGGTATGGGATGGGGTGGATGGATGTCAGGTATGGGATGGGGTGGATGGATGTCAGGTATGGGATGGGGTGGATGGATGTCAGGTATGGGATGGGGTGGATGGATGTCAGGTATGGGATGGGGTGGATGGATGTCAGGTATGGGATGGGGTGGATGGATGTCAGGTATAGGATGGGGTGGATGGATGTCAGGTATGGGATGGGGTGGATGGATGTCAGGAATGGGACATGCAGCAAGGCAGCACGTGGTAGCAGGACCTCATATAGCTGGGCTGCACGTGTGCACTTAGTGGATGGACGGACGGAAGGACAGACGGTAAGATGGAAGGACAGACTGTAAGATGGAAGGACAGACTGTAAGATGGAAGGACAGACGGTAAGATGGAACGATAGACGAGCAAGGAAAGAGAGAGGGTTGCATATACTGACGGACAAACCGAGTGGTATCTCTATGTTCGTACTTGATTACGTTGTGGGCAGGTTCGCGAGCGACGTGATCTGATACTTTCTGTAACCGTGTGCCGAAACACTACGATCACCTCGGGAAGCGAAGTGCAATCAAACAGGATTGAAAATGTTAGGGCTAATTTCTTAGCCCTATAAAAACTGTTATGCAAACCCGAAGGTTTCCATGAACATACAGACAATCGGAAACCACCAGACCCCATCACAAACAGAATTCTACAATCCACTGGTGTTGACTTTTAAAGGCCAACAACTCGGGTGCAGAGTCTGCTGTGAAAGGAGCGGTAGCCTCCCCTGTCACACTTCAAAGAGAGAAAAAAATGTGTCCACAAAACGCTTGTCTCGCTGGGACAGGGGTTGTAGCATTAGACACAATACATGTGTATTTGATATGTGCAGGTTTGCTGGCGACGTGATCTGGTGTTTCAAGGAGCCCCTGGACCGCGAACCGTCGTGTCCCTGCAAGTACCGCCAGCTGATCGTGGACCTCGTGGCGCAGTCCATGCCGCCATTCTGCAAGATCGACGCCGATTACTACTACTACTACTCCTACGGGGACTGTGTGGCGGCGGAGGGGGACGAAGAGGGGGAGGGGGAGGGGGAGGGGGGAGAGGGGTCGGCCCCGATGCAGGAAGGGTACAGCGTGGCTGACAACGCCAAGGTCAAGACCTTCAACTACAACCTGCCCCAGCACCAGGACCGCAAGGTGAAGGACAAGATGGGGGTCCGCATCCTGAGACAGCCTCACCTAGGACAGGACCCGGAGGTCAACATGAAGCACGTGCAGGACTCGGCCGGTCAGTCGCAGCATGGGGGCGCGACCTTCACCTGTCCCGTAGCGGGGGTGACCTTCACCCTGGCGCTCCTTGCAGCCTACTGTACGCCGACCTTACACTAGTCGGGTCAAGGACAACTTGTGTGTGCATGTGTCAGTGTGAATGTCTTTTTTTGACGAGAGGGGTTGGCATACTATACGCCAACCTTACACTAGTCGGGTCAAGGTCAACTGTATGCGTGCCAGTCGGGTCAAGGTCAACTGTATGCGTGCCAGTGTCAATGTCTTTTTCTCTTTTCTTTTTCTATGGGAGGGGTTGGCCTACTGTACGCCTCTCTTTCACTAGTTCGATCAAGTCGGCCTACTGTACGCCTCTCTTTCACTAGTTCGATCAAGTCGGCCTACTGTACGCCTCTCTTTCACTAGTTCGATCAAGTCGGCCTACTGTACGCCTCTCTTTCACTAGTTCGATCAAGTCGGCCTACTGTACGCCTCTCTTTCACTAGTTCGATCAAGTCGGCCTACTGTACGCCTCTCTTTCACTAGTTCGATCAAGTCGGCCTACTGTA
The DNA here is from genome assembly GCF_037325665.1 of Littorina saxatilis. Taxonomy (NCBI): domain Eukaryota; kingdom Metazoa; phylum Mollusca; class Gastropoda; order Littorinimorpha; family Littorinidae; genus Littorina; species Littorina saxatilis. The sequence goes on from NC_090248.1 coordinate 768,779, forward strand.
CGCCTCTCTTTCACTAGTTCGATCAAGTCGGCCTACTGTACGCCTCTCTTACACTAGTTCGATCAAGTCGGCCTACTGTACGCCTCTCTTTCACTAGTTCGATCAAGTCGGCCTACTGTACGCCTCTCTTTCACTAGTTCGATCAAGTCGGCCTACTGTACGCCTCTCTTTCACTAGTTCGATCAAGTCGGCCTACTGTACGCCTCTCTTTCACTAGTTCGATCAAGTCGACCTACTGTACGCCTCTCTTTCACTAGTTCGATCAAGTCGGCCTACTGTACGCCTCTCTTACACTAGTTCGATCAAGTCGGCCTACTGTACGCCTCTCTTACACTAGTTCGATCAAGTCGGCCTACTGTACGCCTCTCTTTCACTAGTTCGATCAAGTCGGCCTACTGTACGCCTCTCTTTCACTAGTTCGATCAAGTCAACATTAGTGTGTGACAGCGCGAATGTCATTTTTCTTTTTTCTTTTTTCGATGGGAGGTGTTGGGGGATGGTGGGAGGTGTCTTTCAGTGTTTTCACGCCATCATGTCAATATGTATATACAATATTTCGCTGCTTTACAAGTAGCAGTGTTGTATGGACTTTGATGGGCAAATGTCAGATCATTTCCTTTACATTATTTGTTCCGCTTTTCTGTGAATGTCTTTGAATGTTTTCAATGTTTTCTCAGGTGTTCTAAATGTAAGGTATTTGGCGGGGGGGGGGGGGGGGGGGGTTGATGATGAAACCCCGCAGCTTGGAACACGTGACACTCGGGTCTGCTGTGCATTGTTTGCACAATCTGCTTGTACTCTTTTTATGACTGTGTTTGTTGGTGGGTTTGGCCCTTATTGTTTGTTGGTGGGTTTGGCCCTTATTGTTTGTTGGTGGGTTTGACCCTTATTGTGTGTTGGTGGGTTTGGCCCTTATTGTTTGTTGGTGGGTTTGGCCCTTATTGTTTGTTGGTGGGTTTGACCCTTATTGTGTGTTGGTGGGTTTGGCCCTTATTGTTTGTTGGTGGGTTTGGCCCTTATTGTTTGTTGGTGGGTTTGACCCTTATTGTGTGTTGGTGGGTTTGGCCCTTATTGTTTGTTGGTGGGTTTGGCCCTTATTGTTTGTTGGTGGGTTTGACCCTTATTGTGTGTTGGTGGGTTTGGCCCTTATTGTGTGTTGGTGGGTTTGGCCCTTATTGTGTGTTGGTGGGTTTGGCCCTTATTGTTTGTTGGTGGGTTTGGCCCTTATTGTTTGTTGGTGGGTTTGACCCTTATTGTGTGTTGGTGGGTTTGGCCCTTATTGTTTGTTGGTGGGTTTGACCCTTATTGTTTGTTGGTGGGTTTGACCCTTATTGTGTGTTGGTGGGTTTGGCCCTTATTGTTTGTTGGTGGGTTTGGCCCTTATTGTTTGTTGGTGGGTTTGGCCCTTATTGTGTGTTGGTGGGTTTGGCCCTTATTGTTTGTTGGTGGGTTTGACCCTTATTGTGTGTTGGTGGGTTTGGCCCTTATTGTGTGTTGGTGGGTTTGGCCCTTATTGTGTGTTGGTGGGTTTGGCCCTTATTGTTTGTTGGTGGGTTTGGCCCTTATTGTGTGTTGGTGGGTTTGGCCCTTATTGTTTGTTGGTGGGTTTGGCCCTTATTGTGTGTTGGTGGGTTTGGCCCTTATTGTTTGTTGGTGGGTTTGGCCCTTATTGTTTCTGTTTGTGTTTGTGTGTGTTCATGTGCGTCCTATTTGTGCACTGAGATTGGTGCTGTAGCGACACAAAGAAGATACACACTGAGATTGGTGCTGTAGCGACACGAAGAAGATACACACTGAGATTGGTGCTGTAGCGACACGAAGAAGATACACACTGAGATTGGTGCTGTAGCGACACAAAGAAGATACACACTGAGATTGGTGCTGTAGCGACACGAAGAAGATACACACTGAGATTGGTGCTGTAGCGACACGAAGAAGATACACACTGAGATTGGTGATGTAGTGACACAAAGAAGAACAAGAACAAGAACAAGAACAATTCTTTATTTTACGAGGGTAATAGAGTAAGCAGTGATCTGCTTTTTTACATCTGGCCCTCGCCCTAAAGAGGGACTAGTCTAAAATTGCTAAAGAATAAGCAAGTAAAGAAAACAAACTACTGCTACATGATTATAATAGAAATGAAAGTAAGAACATATCATCAATTTACATACAATACATTGCTTAAATGAAAAATGTAAGTTCATTTGACATGAGTCAAGAATTATAGAGTAGATTGCACTGACGCAACAACGTTGTAAGTGCCATGCCCATTGACATACACTGCATTCGAAAGAATCAGTGTATATAAAAATAATAATACATTGTTAAAAAGCACCGGTTGTTGGTTTTAACAACCATTCTAGCGACAACAGATGTTTATTTATACTTCATGAGATAAGACGTATATCTGGTCTTAAAAACGTTTGTGCTGCTAGTTTGCCGTAGGATTGTCGGAAGAGTGTTCCAGAGACTGCTACCTGAATAGACTAAACTAGATTTGAATAGGTCAATCCTAGGCAGAGGCATGTTCAGTCTCATCAATTGGCGTGAAGTTTTTAACGTGAATTTGGAAAATATGGTTTGAGGTACACATCCATGAATAATTTTATGCATAAGGGTACCTTTATTATAACTTAGCCTTGCCTTCAGAGGAAGAATGCCTAAGTTCATGTAGTCGAACTCAGATAGGGTTGTTTTCTTTAATAAGACTACTTTAAGCGCTCGTTTATGTAATCTAATTAGTGGTTTGAATGAATTTTCACTTGCCGAGTCCCACAAGGTAGACGCGTAGTCAATAACAGACTGAATATGAGCATTAAAGAATAATTTCCTGGCTTCCAAATTCAGAAAGTGCTTGATTCTAGATAATAGATAGACCTTCTTGGACACTTGTTTAGACAGTTGTTCGATGTGGTGTGACCAAGACAGGTTGTTATCAATGGTCACTCCCAAAACTTTATGATGGTCGACTTTTTCAACAAGTTTATTATTAACCGTTAGATCGTGAAATATTGAGGTTATGTTCTGGCGTTTTTGCCTAGTTGTTATTATCATGCTTTTTGTTTTTTGGGGGTTAAGGGACATGTGATTTAGCTCAGTCCATTCACTCAACTGGTTTAAACTTTCTTGCAGTGTTTCTGATAAACGACTTAAATTTGTGTTACTAGAATGTATGGTTGTGTCATCTGCAAAAAGTTCACATAAATTCTCAATGTGAAGGGGAAGGTCATTTATGTATATAGAGAAGAGGAGAGGGCCTAAAACTGACCCTTGTGGTACGCCATATCGTACATCCTGCATACTTGATGCTGAGGCGTTTGCGTATACAGCCTGTTGCCTGTCAATAAGAAAAGAAGTTATAAGTTCAACAGAATCAATCCCGAGTCCATACAATGTGAGTTTCCTCAGTAACAACTTGTGATCAATTACATCAAAAGCTTTGGCAAAATCGACAAAAACAGCTCCACAAAATTCATTATCGTTGATCTTTTCCAACCACTGATCAACAAGAGAGACTAAGGCAGTGTGACAGGAGTGATGAGCTCTAAATCCAGACTGGTTAGGGTGAAATAATTGATTGAGGTCAAAGTGCGATAATAGGTGTTTGTTTATATGTCGTTCCAGTGGTTTTGATAATACTGACAGTATAGAAATCGGCCTGTAATTTGAGGGGTCTTTCTTTTCGCCAGATTTAAACAGAGGAATGATTTTAGCCTGCTTGAGGGCTATTGGAAAATAGTTTTTTTTTAAACAGAGATTATAAATGTAAGATACACACTGAGATTGGTGCTGTAGCGACACAAAGAAGATACACACTGAGATTGGTGCTGTAGCGACACGAAGAAGATACACACTGAGATTGGTGATGTAGCGACACAAAGAAGATACACACTGAGATTGGTGCTGTAGCGACACGAAGAAGATACAAGGACAAAAAGACAAAATATCGTTGACAAAAAACAGTTTTACACCAACATGCTTAACTATACATTACTTAACTATACATTACTTAACTATACATTACTTAACTATACATTACTTAACTATACATTACTTAACTATACATTACTTAACTATACATTACTTAACTATACATTACTTAACTATACATTACTTAACTATACATTACTTAACTATACATTACTTAACTATACATTACTTAACTATACATTACTTAACTCTACATTACTTGCTGGTATATTGTTTCCTCTGCATGTGTCACTTTTATTCGAATTTTAATCTTAACTAATTAAACTGGAATTGACTACTTATATTTTGCAGCACGTAAACATTCCTTAGCATACAGTGTTAGTTAATGTACATGATGACACACGACTTAAAACTTATAGCTGTTGTTGTTGTTGTTGTTGCTGTTGTTGTTGTTGTTGTTGTTGTTGTTGTTGTTGTTGTTGTTGTTGTTGTTGTTGTTGTTGTTGTTGTTGTTGTTGTTGTTGATGTTTTATGTGTTTATGCTGACTGTCTACTGTTGTGTACTTTACCAGCAGAACACAATTTCTTTGCATATATTATTTATCACTTTAAATATTATTCATTACGTTAGATATGTACAACTTCAGATACTATTCATAACGTCTTATGTTATTTATAACGTTAGATATGATGTACAACGTCAGATGTTATTTATAACGTCAAATATAATGTGCAACAATTACACCCGATGCTGCAGTGTAACTATGGAGACAGCGCAAAGTACATAGTATCCCGAGACGATATATGCCTGCTACCAATACTCTACAGCATCTCTTCTTTTTCTTTTACAACACCAGATATTATTTTAAAAGTCAGATATAATAGAAATGTCCAATATTATTCATAGAGTGAGAAATCTGATTTCTAGCTACCGTCTATTCTGCCTGACATACTGCTGATCAAAGGACTGACACTTTATCACAACTAACTTCAGGGCAATCCGATTTTGTGTGTTTGGTTTTTCCCTTGGATTAGGGTTGGGTGTAAACAGAACGGCGCTAATCATGTTGTGCAGTATCGAGGTGAATAAAACACGTGACGTGACGCGACCAATCAGCGTTGGTGCGTTGCTCCAATCAACAGACTCCGTATCAACCTATCGGCTATGTACTGAGTGTGTTATTATTTTATATTGTCAGTTAAGTTGTCATTCACAAAGTGTTTTTGATGTTGCATTACATTATACACGTTCTAGTCATTGCAGTATACAGGTTGCTATGGAGATCAAGAATGGACCAATTGTATGTGAGGGAGAGGCTTCTAAAATTACGCCGGGGTACAGAGGCTGGCTAGGCGGGCGGAGGGGGGGGGGGGGGATTTAGCAGTTGAAATGGGTCTCTTCTTGAGAAAAAAGGTACCGGGTAAGGGGGGGAGGGGAGGCTGCGGCTCCAGCCCCCCCCCCACCCCCCTAGATCCAGCCGTGGATATATATTGTGTTTGATGAGTTGTATTTGGCGAGGCCTTCACACACAGGTGAGGGGCCGCTGTTGTAAGCTCAAGACTGTATCATTGTAAGGGGGTCAGATACCTGGCGATGTCTTCACACACAGCCGAGGGGCCGCTGTTGGAAGCTGAAGACCGTATTAGTGGAAGGGGGTCAGATACCTGGATATATTATGTGGGAACTGTGTCTACAACTTGTACATATCTTATTCTTCGTTTGTTCGTCTTTCATTCTCTCAGCGTGTGTATCTACTTTTGTTTACGTGTATGGATATAATGCGTTTAAGGTACTTAGTGTAAACATAATATGTGACCCTCCACCACGGAATGAGTCGCATGTCACCTCGCGCGGTTTCGCGCTAAGCTTAATATAAGTCCGGGGGGTGACTGGTAACAGTGTGAGGGTCACCTTAGTCACAGGCTTATAACTCGAAAAGTGTTTGCTCTTTTCTAAAACGGGTTTCACCACTGGATAGAGCATTAGGAAAATGTAACAAATATGAAAATCATGCTGAGGTGACATGCGACTCATTCCGTGGTGGAGGGTCACATAAATTATGTATATTTATTCCTGGATGTTTTTCTACTTGCTTCTAATAATATTATTGTCAACCTGTTTCTGGTTTGGCGTACGGATGTGTATGTGAATGTGCTTATATATGTGTTTTTGTTGTTGTTGTTTTACTGAATGATATGGTTAGTTATTTCCTTGATAGTTTGGCGACATGAAAAGCTATATCATGGTTTGACCTGACATGAAAAGCTATCATGATTTGACTTGACATGAAAAGCTATCATGATTTGACTTGACATGAAAAGCTATCATGATTTGACTTGACGAGATCTTCCATATTTTCCTTCTGTGTTTATTGCTATGCTCAACATATGGAATGATTTAATTGTTATATTATATATTATGTTTTGTCTATTTCGTCTGTGAATGCTGGTCTATTTGATCAGACAAAGAGAGTGAGGCATTGTTCTCTAGGCCGTTTCCCTTGTTATAGTGAATGTTTAGCTTAATGTTCAGTTCAGAGTTGTAAAATCAAGCACTCTGAGCGACGGACGGAAGAGTTTCCCCATCGCACATTCTGCTGTCAGTGGCTCCTTTGTCTTGATGCGAGAATAGTTGGTTTGTATCCCATGACCTGCCTCTTTGTCTCTTACCTGAGGAGGTGGTTATTCAGCGTATTACATGGGTATTTTTATGATAATCGGGGCACTACTTTCGTTGTTAATCAATATCGGTGGGAACAAAAAAATATATTCCTCTCTAAACACGATTCATCGCCTTTCTAAAACGTACTGCTTTGAAACACCTTTATTATTTTTTAAATATAAAGGACGAAATGACATTCAAACTATACATTTTCACTTGCTCAACTAGGACAACAATGTCACATTATATATTTTACCAAATATTTACATAATTAAACTCAAAAAAAGAAAATATTTGAGAAAAATGAAAGGAAAAAAAGCGGGAGAACTCCGTTTGTCGAAGATCATATCGAACGTTTATAGTGATGCATCTTTTCCAGTCATTCTAAGACAATTTCGTTAGTTAAAGTACTGCTGACAGTTTTCAACATGTGTTAACTATCCACACTGTGCTGATGAAGCACTACAATTACACGTAGCGGTTAATATTCAATCTGAAAGCGGATTCGACCAGCAGCATCGAGCCAAAGCTCACCGTGTAGTTTTCAAGGCGGGTAACTCTCGAACAAACAAATCGTGGATCAATTTCAGCAGCAAAATAATTATTTAACTAAGCGTGTTTGACAAGAGAAAACTATAAATGAAACTGGAGGCATTCTGTTTTTTTAATTTGTTGTTGTTCAAATCCAGTAATTGATGCGGGGAAGAGAACTAGCTTCGCGCATGAATTTTGTTATGCGGAAGGTCTCGGCTAAAGGAAAAAGGCAAGAGCAGGATTGTGTTGTAAAAGTTGGTGTTTTTGATGAAAACGTCGTGGTCAAGGGATAAGAAGCTTACACACCTCGTCCTGAATATCGTGCATATTTTCCCTCGGGTGTATTTTCAGGTATCACCTCGCCAGAGGCTCGGTAATCTCGCCAGAGGCTCGGTAATACCAGGCAGAGGCTCAGTAAAACCTGAAAATCGACCCAAGGGAAAATATGCACGATATTCAGAACTCGGAGTGTGTACAAGTAAAACTACAACAACCACACCGAAACAAATGTGGCCATCGTCTATAGTTGACTGTTTGATGCCATGTTGCACACATTATTATGACGTCTGTTCACAACTCTACGTCATAATGAGTTTTGCTTTTGGAGAGCGTTTTAGTAATGCACTTGCCTCCAAGCGCGTCTGAAGACATCTGCAGACCGGAACATAACAACAGGAATCTAACGACATCTGCAGACCGGAACATAACCACAGGAATCTAACGACATCGGTAGACAGAAATATAACAACAGGAATCTAAAGTCATTTGTAGACATGAACATTCGTAGACTTGAATATAACAACCGGAATCTGAAGCCATTTAGACAGGAATATAACTAAACGAATCTGCAAAGACATCTGTAAACAGGAATATAACAAAAAGCATCTGAAGACATCCATTGTACCCTTCGTTTGCCCCTCCCCACCCCCCACCCCCAACAGACCTCTCCCAACATCTCAGCCCCCCCCCCCCCCCCCCCGTACCCCCTCCATTCCCATGGCGACCACGCTGCAGACCCCTATGTTGGTTGGCTTGAGTTGTCAAGGTGCTGTTAGGTACGACGAGATGAGTGCTGGTATCAAAGACCAAACTAATCACTGTTTGTAACACTAACATTCACTCAAATCGGGACCACACAGTTATATTGCTGCATTACCTTTTCTCTTCATATGCGCAACAAATGCCGTTTGATTGCTTTTGGTCATTATTTAATGAAATTGTGTGTGTGTGTGTGTGTGTGTGTGTGTGTGTGTGTGTGTCTGAGTGTGTGAGTTTGTGTGAGGGTGAGTGTGTGTGAGTGTGAGAGAGAGAGAGAGAGAGAGAGGGAGAGAGAGAGAGAGAGAGAGAGAGAGAGAGAGAGAGAGAGAGAGAGAGAGAGAGAGAGAGAGAGAGATGCATCAAATGTTGAATAATTATTTTCAGATTTTTGTAAACATTCTTCTTTATCTATGAATGTGGATACAATCGCAGCCACATTATTTTTGCAAACTTGAATTGCTTTTTTTTCGCTAGTTATGATGTGTTTATACTATAGGCCTATGTAACGGATTGTATTACACACTGTGGCATCTTCATTTGTGTCTGCTGTCGACTTGTTTACTTGATGTAGAGTTATATACGTGCTACAAATGTATTCACAATGTCTTTACATCTTGATATAACTCATTGATACACGCACACATTAGAAACACACACACACACACACACACACACACACACACACACACACACACACGCGCGCGTGTACGCACGCATACACACACACACACACACACACACACTCACACACACACACACACACACACACACACACGCGCGCACTTACTTTCTCACTCGTACTGACTTTGGCAGAATCAGTGTTTTAAACATTCATGTTTGCATTTAGTCTTTTGATAAATACATGTTGTTTGTGCGTAACGTTGACAATTTTTTGTTATGAAAACCTCTGTAATTAGAGAAGGCTAAGCAGCAGATACAAACAGAAAGAATTTCACAGGGGTGCGATTTGCACGCGATTTGATTAAGCAATGGGTATGAGAGAGACTGACATGTCGACAGATGGCACAGATACGCGAAGAAATTACAGACAGAGAAACAGATGTGTCGGTAGAAGGCACAGATACAGGAAGAAATTACAGACAGAAAGACCCACTGACCAACTTGACATTGAGACTGACGTGTCGGTAGAAGACTCAGATACAGGAAGAAATTACAGACAGAAAGACCCACTGACCAACTTGACATTGAGACTGACGTGTCGGTAGAAGACTCAGATACAGGAAGAAATTACAGACAGAAAGACCCACTGACCAACTTGACATTGAGACTGACGTGTCGGTAGAAGGCACAGATACAGGAAGAAATTACAGACAGAAAGACCCACTGACCAACTTGACATTGAGACTGACGTGTCGGTAGAAGACTCAGATACAGGAAGAAATTACAGACAGAAAGACCCACTGACCAACTTGACATTGAGACTGACGTGTCGGTAGAAGACTCAGATACAGGAAGAAATTACAGACAGAAAGACCCACTGACCAACTTGACATTGAGACTGACGTGTCGGTAGAAGGCACAGATACAGGAAGAAATTACAGACAGAAAGACCCACTGACCAACTTGACATTGAGACTGACGTGTCGGTAGAAGGCACAGATACAGGAAGAAATTACAGACAGAAAGACCCACTGACCAACTTGACATTGAGACTGACGTGTCGGTAGAAGGCACAGATACAGGAAGAAATTACAGACAGAAAGACCCACTGACCAACTTGACATTGAGACTGACGTGTCGGTAGAAGGCACAGATACAGGAAGAAATTACAGACAGAAAGACCCACTGACCAACTTGACATTGAGACTGACGTGTCGGTAGAAGGCACAGATACAGGAAGAAATTACAGACAGAAAGACCCACTGACCAACTTGACATTGAGACTGACGTGTCGGTAGAAGGCACAGATACAGGAAGAAATTACAGACAGAAAGACCCACTGACCAACTTGACATTGAGACTGACGTGTCGGTAGAAGACTCAGATACAGGAAGAAATTACAGACAGAAAGACCCACTGACCAACTTGACATTGAGACTGACGTCAGAAAAGAGAACTAACAGTTTTGCCAGCACGTTGGAATGACAAAGAAAAGATACATGCAGCCAATGAACGTAGAAAACAGAGACTTAACAACCAATAAACGGGCAGAGCAAAGAAAAGTGACCAATGATCGCACAGACACTTAGCCAACCACCGCAGAGAACAGCAAGATACATTTAGGCAATAAACTCACTGAACGGACAAGACATAATTATACTGTACAATATTTGAAAAGAACTAAATAATATTACATAGCTAATACACGCACGGAGGCACACAGCCAATGGACAAGACGAACGGAAACAGGCAATGTTGATCAGGCATGAAAATTCTCCGTATTTTCCGTATTTTCCGTATTTTTGAAAAAAATAAACCGTATTTTGTTTTATTTTCAGTATTTTTCCATTTTTTTTTTTTTTTAATTTTTTTTTTTTTTTTTTTTTTTTTTTTTCCTAGTCATAGTTATAGTAAAATAGTTTTGGGGCCATGTTTGAATCCAATTTTAAGGCTCAGATAGTCCCAGATTGCACCAAATTGCACCCTTGAAAAAAAACATTTCCGGGGGGGACATGCCCCCGGACCTCCCTAGAAGTCTTGGCGCTTCGCGCCTGCAAAACTTGGCGCTACGCGCCTTCGAATTTTGTTTTCAGTAATTTTTTTCTTCTCAGTTTTCATGCCTGGTTGATGCCAGTGACAAAGAGACAGACGCACTTCACACAGAACGGAAATACAGACAGACAGACAGACAGACAGACAGACAGACAGACAGACAGACAGACAGACAGACAGACAGACAGACAGACAGACAGACAGACACACAGATAGACAGACAGACAGACAGACAGACACCAAAATGACTGACACATTCACAAATAAATTGAAATGTTATCATACAAGCGACTGTTCTTCAGAAAGACTGGACACAAGGGAAATCCCGATTGTTGACTGTTTGCACTGTACATAGAAAGTAGAGACTGTTGCTGTTACCTTCTCATATAACAATACGTGATGATGAATCGAGTGTGTGTGATGGGAAAAGGTGGCTGCGGCACTGTGCTTGGAGCTTCACGGCTGCTAGTTGGATGTACATAAAACACATTTCTCGTTCAAGTGTATACAATTTCTTTCATAAAACGTTTCATATGTACTCAATTGTTCTTGTGTTATAAGTTTTCCTTCTTCCCGAAAGACGTGTGTGTCAGTGTGTGTGTGTGTGTATGTGTGTGTGTGTGTGTGTGTGTGTGTGTGTGTGTGTCAGTGTGTGTGTGTGTGTGTGTCAGTGTGTGTGTGTGTGTGTGTGTGTGTGGTGTGTGTGTGTGTGTGTGTTGATTGTAAGCCAGAGGAAACGTACAAACACACATCTACACCTTGTTTCAACTGATACCAGTCCGCGCAAAACGACACAGAGACCAAGAACATACAGTACAAATGTATGATCAGCAAACAAAAGCAATCCCAAAGACACACAAAACACGAAAACTCGTATTTCTATATTTAAACGAAAACGAAAAAACAAACAAACACGAAAACTCGTTCATTCGAAAACTCGTTCATTCGAAAACTCGTATCGCATTGGAGTGTAATCTCCCTGTTTGAAGAGGCACAGTCGGCCGACTGAAATCCTTTTGATACAACCCGATTTGGTCGGAATACTGCATTTCACTCGTTCAATAGTCGGACTGCAGTCGGACGACGTTGCTGCTGACCCATGACACTCCCAGGGCCGGGCTACACGAGAAAGTTACCAACCGGTTGGGAGCCAGCCGAGGTGTTGGATTGGTTGTAATTGAGATGTGTCGTGATTTCAACGAATCAGACCCCGCGGTTTGTTGCCTCCCGTTTGAGTGACACCCACTATCGGTTCGTGCCCCTCAGTCCTGGGGCCAGTTTCATAAGCCAGAAACACAGTCGACCAACTGCAGTTGTCCGAGAGAACCACAGTAATCCGACGTCATCGGGTTTCACGAACAAAATTTCAGTCGGCCGACTGCGGGTCGTCTCACCGGAAGTCGACCAAACACGGCGATGCTCTCCCCCCAACACTGTGTTCGGCTTACTGCGGTAAACCGAAAATAAATGTAATTATCCGCACAGTCAATGGCAGAATGCTCACACTTTTTTGGATTGTGAGCCAAACCTTGTGATTGTTCTTCGAAATTTATCTATCATGACGCAGTAATCCAGGAGACAAGTCAGGGTTATGTCTTGAAGACGTCACATTATGGCGTAAGAGGGTTAGACGTCACGCGAAGCAATTACTGAAAGTCTCGGTCATTGTTATTTTGAGCGGGCCGAGACTAGTTTTTTCTTCGAAATCGGCAATTTCCACGTGCGAATGAGCAAACGGAAGTGGTAATGTTGCTAAAGTTAGCCTTCGACTTGGCCATTCGGATTACTGTACAGTCGGTCGACTGCGGTTGTCCGCGGGTGACGGTGATTCGCTCATGAAACGCGCTTTTCGGTGACCCGGCGATCAACCACAGTTGATCGACTGGGCAACCACAGTCGATCGACTGGGCAGTCGATCGACTGTCAGTCGGTTCACTGCTATCTTATGAAACTGGCCCCTGGTCCCGAGGGACAGCAGGGAGGACGGTAGAGAGGACGGTAGAGAGGACGGTAGGGAGGACGGTAGAGAGAACGGTAGAGAGGACGGTAGGGAGGACGGTAGAGAGGACAGTAGGGAGGACGGTAGAGAGGACAGCAGGGAGGACGGTAGAGAGGACAGCAGGGAGGAAGGTAGAGAGGACAGCAGGAAGGACGGTAGATAGGACAGCAGGGAGGACGGTAGAGAGGACAGCAGGGAGGACGGTAGAGAGGACAGCAGGGAGGACGGTAGAGAGGACAGTAGGGAGGACGGTAGAGAGGACAGCAGAGAGGACAGCAGGGAGGACGGTAGAGAGGACGGTAGGGAGGACGGTAGAGAGGACAGTAGGGAGGACGGTAGAGAGGACGGTAGAGAGGACGGTAGAGACAGTAGGGAGGACGGTAGAGAGGACAGTAGGGAGGACGGTAGAGAGGACAGCAGGGATGACGGTAGAGAGGACGGTAGGGAGGACGGTAGAGAGGACAGTAGGGAGGACGGTAGAGAGGACAGTAGGGAGGACGGTAGAGAGGACAGCAGGGAGGACGGTAGAGAGGACAGCAGGGAGGACGGTAGAGAGGACAGCAGGGAGGACGGTAGAGAGGACAGCAGGGAGGAAGGTAGAGAGGACAGCAGGAAGGACGGTAGATAGGACAGCAGGGAGGACGGCAGAGAGGACAGCAGGAAGGACGGTAGATAGGACAGCAGGGAGGACGGTAGAGAGGACAGCAGGGAGGACGGTAGAGAGGACAGCAGGGAGGACGGTAGAGAGGACAGTAGGGAGGACGGTAGATAGGACAGCAGGGAGGACGGTAGAGAGGACAGCAGGGAGGACGGTAGAGAGGACAGTAGGGAGGACAGTAGAGAGGACAGCAGAGAGGACAGCAGGGAGGACAGTAGAGAGGACAGGAGGGAGGACGGTAGAGAGGACAGCAGGGAGGACGGTAGAGAGGACAGCAGGGAGGACGGTAGAGAGGACGGTAGGGAGGACGGTAGAGAGGACAGCAGGGAGGACAGCAGGGAGGACGGTAGAGAGGACGGTAGGGAGGACGGTAGAGAGGACAGCAGGGAGGACGGTAGAGAGGACGGTAGAGAGGACGGTAGAGACAGTAGGGAGGACGGTAGAGAGGACAGTAGGGAGGACGGTAGAGAGGACAGCAGGGAGGACGGTAGAGAGGACGGTAGGGAGGACGGTAGAGAGGACAGCAGGGAGGACGGTAGAGAGGACGGTAGAGAGGACGGTAGAGAGGACAGCAGGGAGGACGGTAGAGAGGACAGCAGGGAGGACGGTAGAGAGGACAGCAGGGAGGACAGCAGAGCGGACAGCAGGAAGGACGGTAGAGAGGACAGCAGGGAGGACGGTAGAGAGGACAGCAGGGAGGAAGGTAGAGAGGACAGCAGGGAGGACGGTAGAGAGGACAGCAGGGAGGACGGTAGAGAGGACAGCAGGGAGGACGGTAGAGAGGACAGTAGGGAGGACGGTAGAGAGGACAGCAGGGAGGACGGTAGATAGGACAGCAGGGAGGACGGTAGATAGGACAGCAGGGAGGACGGTAGAGAGGACGGTAGGGAGGACGGTAGAGAGGACAGCAGGGAGGACGGTAGATAGGACGGTAGAGAGGACAGCAGGGAGGACGGTAGAGAGGACAGCAGGGAGGACGGTAGAGAGGACAGTAGGGAGGACGGTAGAGAGGACAGCAGGGAGGACGGTAGATAGGACGGTAGAGAGGACGGTAGAGAGGACAGCAGGGAGGACGGTAGAGAGGACAGCAGGGAGGAAGGTAGAGAGGACAGCAGGGAGGACGGTAGAGAGGACAGCAGGGAGGACGGTAGAGAGGACAGCAGGGAGGACGGTAGAGAGGACAGTAGGGAGGACGGTAGAGAGGACAGCAGAGAGGACAGCAGGGAGGACAGTAGAGAGGACAGGAGGGAGGACGGTAGAGAGGACAGCAGGGAGGACGGTAGAGAGGACGGTAGAGAGGACAGCAGGGAGGACGGTAGAGAGGACAGCAGGGAGGACGGTAGAGAGGACGGTAGAGAGGACAGCAGGGAGGACGGTAGAGAGGACGGTAGGGAGGACGGTAGAGAGGACAGCAGGGAGGACGGTAGAGAGGACGGTAGAGAGGACGGTAGAGACAGTAGGGAGGACGGTAGAGAGGACAGTAGGGAGGACGGTAGAGAGGACAGCAGGGAGGACGGTAGAGAGGACGGTAGGGAGGACGGTAGAGAGGACAGCAGGGAGGACGGTAGAGAGTGTCACAATCCGATGGGAGGATTTTCACGTGTCCGGCTCTTTCAAGATTGAATCTCGAATTTTGTTAATGTTGTCTAGGGTATGATTATTTGGCGGCTGTTCGCTTTTATAGTTAGTGATATGCGTGGTTCCTTTTAACTTAATTGAACGATAGACAGACTCAAAAGTATCGACAGAAAGAATAAACACTGGAAGCAACTGGACGAACACAACTACAATGAGTGAAAAACGGCTTTAATTTTGGTTACTCATCTTCATGCATCGACGTACTCGGCACTACAGGTCAAGTATCAGGTGTGAGAGGTTTGATCTTGCCGAAATGAGCGACTGTAAGCTCTCGGAGTGTTTATACACGGCGTCGGTGATGAAGATGATGTCTTTAAAGTTTAATGTCTTGACGATGAGTTCAACGGTGATGATGATGTCCTTGATGATGTGACGAACGATGTTGAGGATGCTCTTGATGTCTTCGACGATGAAGTGAATGACGATGATGATGCCCTGGATATCTCGGCGATGGGGTGACGGTGATATCAGTTCTTTAACACGGTTCCATCTCTCTCTCAGTTGGCGTCCGATTCATCTCCAGCTTGCATCTACACGATCATCTAACCAGCATCTAAACAGCATCTAAACCTGCATAATTCAGGTTTGTGATGAAAACATAACTCCCGAAAAAAAACTTGAATTGTTCTCCAAAATGGAACGAGAATCAACTGATCTTGGTGAATGGACTCAAAGTAAAACTCTACGCTACGAATATAGGCCTTCGCACGTGTCTCAAAACAATTCAATAAAACAACTCTTCCATACATCTTTTAACGCGAAGTACAAAAGACAAATATCTCAAGTCTTTATTGATAGAAATCATCGTATGAATTTGCAAATCTAATAATCTTTCATACGGTGTAGGCGTAGAGATCTATCATAACCATTTCCAACCTCGTGTTTTCCTCTGTGTCATTCTTCCTTTTTGACGTCACGCTTTTGACGTCATCTCTCTTTACGGCGTTCCGTCTCGCAAGGAAATGACTTAAGGGTGTCACCCATGGAAATAAAATCCAATGTTACTATAATGCGTAACAGAGAGGACGGTAGAGAGGACGGTAGAGAGGACAGCAGGGAGGACGGTAGAGAGGACAGCAGGGAGGACGGTAGAGAGGACAGCAGGGAGGAAGGTAGAGAGGACAGCAAGGAGGACGGTAGAGAGGACAGCAGGGAGGACGGTAGATAGGACGGTAGGGAGGACGGTAGAGAGGACAGCAGGGAGGACGGTAGAGAGGACAGCAAGGAGGACGGTAGAGAGGACAGCAGGGAGGACGGTAGATAGGACAGCAGGGAGGACGGTAGAGAGGACAGCAGGGAGGACGGTAGAGAGGACAGCAGGGAGGACGGTAGAGAGGACAGCAGGGAGGACGGTAGAGAGGACGGTAGAGAGGACAGCAGGGAGGACGGTAGAGAGGACGGTAGAGAGGACAGCAGGGAGGACGGTAGAGAGGACAGCAGGGAGGACGGTAGAGAGGACGGTAGAGAGGACAGCAGGGAGGACGGTAGAGAGGACGGTAGATAGGACAGCAGGGAGGACGGTAGAGAGGACAGCAGGGAGGACGGTAGAGAGGACAGCAGGGAGGACGGTAGAGAGGACAGCAGGGAGGACGGTAGAGAGGACGGTAGAGAGGACAGCAGGGAGGACGGTAGAGAGGACGGTAGAGAGGACGGCAGAGAGGACAGCAGGGAGGACGGTAGAGAGGACAGCAGGGAGGACGGTAGAGAGGACAGTAGGGAGGACGGTATAGAGGACAGCAGGGAGGACGGTAGAGAGGACAGCAGAGAGGACAGCAGGGAGGACGGTAGATAGGACAGTAGGGAGGACGGTAGAGAGGACGGTAGGGAGGACGGTAGAGAGGACAGCAGGGAGGACGGTAGAGAGGACGGTAGAGAGGACGGCAGAGAGGACAGCAGGGAGGACGGTAGAGAGGACAGCAGGGAGGACGGTAGAGAGGACAGCAGGGAGGACGGTAGAGAGGACAGCAGGGAGGACGGTAGAGAGGACGGTAGAGAGGACGGCAGAGAGGACAGCAGGGAGGACGGTAGAGAGGACAGCAGGGAGGACGGTAGAGAGGACAGCAGGGAGGACGGTAGAGAGGACGGTAGGGAGGACGGTAGAGAGGACAGCAGGGAGGACGGTAGAGGGAAGGGCAGGGAGGAAGGTAGAGAGGACAGCAGGGAGGACGGTAGAGAGGACAGCAGGGAGGACGGTAGAGGGAAGGGCAGGGAGGAAGGTAGAGAGGACAGCAAGGAGGACGGTAGAGAGGACAGCAGGGAGGACGGTAGATAGGACAGCAGGGAGGACGGTAGGGAGGACGGTAGAGAGGACGGTAGAGAGGACGGTAGAGACAGTAGGGAGGACGGTAGAGAGGACGGTAGGGAGGACGGTAGAGAGTACGGTAGGTAGGACGGTAGAGAGGACGGTAGGGAGGACGGTAGAGAGGACAGCAGGGAAGACGGTAGAGAGGACGGTAGAGAGGACGGTAGAGAGGACAGCAGGGAAGACGGTAGAGAGGACAGCAGGGAGGACGGTAGAGAGGACAGCAGGGAGGAAGGTAGAGAGGACAGCAAGGAGGACGGTAGAGAGGACAGCAGGGAGGACGGTAGAGAGGACAGCAGGGAGGACGGTAGAGAGGACAGCAGGGAGGACGGTAGAGAGGACAGCAGGGAGGACGGTAGAGAGGACAGCAGGGAGGACGGTAGAGAGGACAGCAGGGAGGACAGTAGAGAGGACAGCAGGGAGGACAGTAGAGAGGACAGGAGGGAGGACGGTAGAGAGGACAGCAGGGAGGACGGTAGAGAGGACAGCAGGGAGGACGGTAGGGAGGACGGTAGAGAGGACGGTAGAGAGGACAGCAGGGAGGACGGTAGAGAGGACAGTAGGGAGGACGGTAGAGAGGACGGTAGAGAGGACGGTAGAGAGGACAGCAGAGAGGACGGTAGAGAGGACGGTAGAGAGGACTGTAGAGAGGACAGTAGGGAGGACGGTAGAGAGGACAGTAGGGAGGACGGTAGAGAGGACGGTAGAGAGGACGGTAGAGAGGACAGCAGAGAGGACAGCAGGGAGGACGGTAGAGAGGACAGCAGAGAGGACGGTAGAGAGGACAGCAGGGAGGACAGCAGAGCGGACAGCAGGGAGGACGGTAGAGAGGACAGCAGGGAGGACAGCAGGGAGGACGGTAGAGAGGACAGTAGGAAGGACGGTAGAGAGGACAGCAGGGAGGACGGTAGAGAGGATAGTAGGGAGGACAGTAGAGAGGACAGCTGAGAGGACAGCAGGGAGGACGGTAGAGAGGACAGTAGGGAGGACGGTAGAGAGGACAGTAGGGAGGACGGTATAGAGGACAGCAGGGAGGACGGTAGAGAGGACAGCAGAGAGGACAGCAGGGAGGACGGTAGATAGGACAGTAGGGAGGACGGTAGAGAGGACGGTAGGGAGGACGGTAGAGAGGACGTTAGAGAGGACGGTAGAGACAGTAGGGAGGACGGTAGAGAGGACAGTAGGGAGGACGGTAGAGAGGACAGCAGGGAGGACGGTAGAGAGGACGGTAGGGAGGACGGTAGAGAGGACAGCAGGGAGGACGGTAGAGAGGACGGTAGAGAGGACAGCAGGGAGGACGGTAGAGAGGACAGCAGGGAGGACGGTAGAGAGGACAGCAGGGAGGACGGTAGAGAGGACAGCAGGGAGGAAGGTAGAGAGGACAGCAGGAAGGACGGTAGATAGGACAGCAGGGAGGACGGTAGAGAGGACAGCAGGAAGGACGGTAGATAGGACAGCAGGGAGGACGGTAGAGAGGACAGCAGGGAGGACGGTAGAGAGGACAGCAGGGAGGACGGTAGAGAGGACAGTAGGGAGGACGGTAGAGAGGACAGCAGAGAGGACAGCAGGGAGGACAGTAGAGAGGACAGGAGGGAGGACGGTAGAGAGGACAGCAGGGAGGACGGTAGAGAGGACAGCAGGGAGGACGGTAGAGAGGACGGTAGGGAGGACGGTAGAGAGGACAGCAGGGAGGACGGTAGAGAGGACGGTAGGGAGGACGGTAGAGAGGTCAGCAGGGAGGACAGCAGGGAGGACGGTAGAGAGGACGGTAGGGAGGACGGTAGAGAGGACAGCAGGGAGGACGGTAGAGAGGACGGTAGAGAGGACGGTAGAGACAGTAGGGAGGACGGTAGAGAGGACAGTAGGGAGGACGGTAGAGAGGACAGCAGGGAGGACGGTAGAGAGGACGGTAGGGAGGACGGTAGAGAGGACAGCAGGGAGGACGGTAGAGAGGACGGTAGAGAGGACGGTAGAGAGGACAGCAGGGAGGACGGTAGAGAGGACAGCAGGGAGGACGGTAGAGAGGACAGCAGGGAGGAAGGTAGAGAGGACAGCAGGAAGGACGGTAGAGAGGACAGCAGGGAGGACGGTAGAGAGGACAGCAGGGAGGAAGGTAGAGAGGACAGCAGTGAGGACGGTAGAGAGGACAGCAGGGAGGACGGTAGAGAGGACAGCAGGGAGGACGGTAGAGAGGACAGTAGGGAGGACGGTAGAGAGGACAGCAGAGAGGACAGCAGGGAGGACAGTAGAGAGGACAGGAGGGAGGACGGTAGAGAGGACAGCAGGGAGGACGGTAGAGAGGACGGTAGAGAGGACAGCAGGGAGGACGGTAGAAAGGACAGCAGGGAGGACGGTAGAGAGGACGGTAGAGAGGACAGCAGGGAGGACTTTAGGGAGGACGGTAGAGAGGACGGTAGAGAGGACGGTAGAGAGGACAGCAGAGAGGACAGCAGGGAGGACGGTAGAGAGGACAGCAGAGAGGACGGTAGAGAGGACAGCAGGGAGGACAGCAGAGCGGACAGCAGGGAGGACAGCAGGGAGGACGGTAGAGAGGACAGTAGGGAGGACGGTAGAGAGGACAGTAGGGAGGACGGTATAGAGGACAGCAGGGAGGACGGTAGAGAGGACAGCAGGGAGGACGGTAGAGAGGACAGCAGGGAGGACGGTAGAGACAGTAGGGAGGACGGTAGAGAGGACAGTAGGGAGGACGGTAGAGAGGACAGCAGGGAGGACGGTAGAGAGGACGGTAGGGAGGACGGTAGAGAGGACAGCAGGGAGGACGGTAGATAGGACAGCAGGGAGGACGGTAGAGAGGACAGCAGAGAGGACGGTAGAGAGAACAGCAGGGAGGACAGCAGAGCGGACAGCAGGGAGGACGGTAGAGAGGACAGCAGGGAGGACAGCAGGGAGGACGGTAGAGAGGACAGTAGGGAGGACGGTAGAGAGGACAGCAGGGAGGACGGTAGAGAGGACGGTAGGGAGGACGGTAGAGAGGACGGTAGGGAGGACGGTAGAGAGGACGGTAGGGAGGACGGTAGAGAGGACAGTAGGGAGGACGGTAGAGAGGACGGTAGGGAGGACGGTAGAGAGGACAGTAGGGAGGTCGGTAGAGAGGACAGCAGGGAGGACGGTAGAGAGGACGGTAGGGAGGACGGTAGAGAGGACAGCAGGGAGGACGGTAGAGAGGACAGCAGGGAGGAAGGTAGATAGGACAGCAGGGAGGACGGTAGAGAGGACAGCAGGGAGGACGGTAGAGAGGACAGCAGGGAGGACGGTAGAGAGGACAGCAAGGAGGACGGTAGAGAGGACAGCAGGGAGGACGGTAGAGAGGACAGTAGAGAGGACGGTAGAGAGGACAGTAGGGAGGACGGTAGATAGGACAGCAGGGAGGACGGTAGAGAGGACAGCAGGGAGGACGGTAGAGAGGACAGCAAGGAGGACGGTAGAGAGGACAGCAGGGAGGACGGTAGAGAGGACAGTAGAGAGGACGGTAGAGAGGACAGTAGGGAGGACGGTAGATAGGACAGCAGGGAGGACGGTAGAGAGGACAGCAGGGAGGACGGTAGAGAGGACGGTAGGGAGGACGGTAGAGAGGACAGCAGGGAGGACGGTAGAGAGGACAGCAGGGAGGACGGTAGATAGGACAGCAGGGAGGACGGTAGAGAGGACAGCAGGGAGGACGGTAGATAGGACAGCAGGGAGGACGGTAGATAGGACAGCAGGGAGGACGGTAGATAGGACAGCAGGGAGGACGGTAGATAGGACAGCAGGGAGGACGGTAGAGAGGACAGCAGGGAGGACGGTAGATAGGACAGCAGGGAGGACGGTAGAGAGGACAGCAGGGAGGACGGTAGAGAGGACGGTAGAGAGGACGGTAGAGAGGACAGCAGGGAGGACGGTAGAGAGGACAGCAGGGAGGACAGTAGAGAGGACAGCAGGGAGGACAGTAGAGAGGACAGGAGGGAGGACGGTAGAGAGGACAGCAGGGAGGACGGTAGAGAGGACAGCAGGGAGGACGGTAGGGAGGACGGTAGAGAGGACGGTAGAGAGGACAGCAGGGAGGACGGTAGAGAGGACAGTAGGGAGGACGGTAGAGAGGACGGTAGAGAGGACGGTAGAGAGGACAGCAGAGAGGACGGTAGAGAGGACGGTAGAGAGGACTGTAGAGAGGACAGTAGGGAGGACGGTAGAGAGGACAGTAGGGAGGACGGTAGAGAGGACGGTAGAGAGGACGGTAGAGAGGACAGCAGAGAGGACAGCAGGGAGGACAGTAGAGAGGACAGCAGAGAGGACGGTAGAGAGGACAGCAGGGAGGACAGCAGAGCGGACAGCAGGGAGGACGGTAGAGAGGACAGCAGGGAGGACAGCAGGGAGGACGGTAGAGAGGACAGTAGGAAGGACGGTAGAGAGGACAGCAGGGAGGACGGTAGAGAGGATAGTAGGGAGGACAGTAGAGAGGACAGCTGAGAGGACAGCAGGGAGGACGGTAGAGAGGACAGTAGGGAGGACGGTAGAGAGGACAGTAGGGAGGACGGTATAGAGGACAGCAGGGAGGACGGTAGAGAGGACAGCAGGGAGGAAGGTAGAGAGGACAGCAGGAAGGACGGTAGATAGGACAGCAGGGAGGACGGTAGAGAGGACAGCAGGAAGGACGGTAGATAGGACAGCAGGGAGGACGGTAGAGAGGACAGCAGGGAGGACGGTAGAGAGGACAGCAGGGAGGACGGTAGAGAGGACAGTAGGGAGGACGGTAGAGAGGACAGCAGAGAGGACAGCAGGGAGGACAGTAGAGAGGACAGGAGGGAGGACGGTAGAGAGGACAGCAGGGAGGACGGTAGAGAGGACAGCAGGGAGGACGGTAGAGAGGACGGTAGGGAGGACGGTAGAGAGGACAGCAGGGAGGACGGTAGAGAGGACGGTAGGGAGGACGGTAGAGAGGACAGCAGGGAGGACAGCAGGGAGGACGGTAGAGAGGACGGTAGGGAGGACGGTAGAGAGGACAGCAGGGAGGACGGTAGAGAGGACGGTAGAGAGGACGGTAGAGACAGTAGGGAGGACGGTAGAGAGGACAGTAGGGAGGACGGTAGAGAGGACAGCAGGGAGGACGGTAGAGAGGACGGTAGGGAGGACGGTAGAGAGGACAGCAGGGAGGACGGTAGAGAGGACGGTAGAGAGGACGGTAGAGAGGACAGCAGGGAGGACGGTAGAGAGGACAGCAGGGAGGACGGTAGAGAGGACAGCAGGGAGGAAGGTAGAGAGGACAGCAGGAAGGACGGTAGAGAGGACAGCAGGGAGGACGGTAGAGAGGACAGCAGGGAGGAAGGTAGAGAGGACAGCAGGGAGGACGGTAGAGAGGACAGCAGGGAGGACGGTAGAGAGGACAGCAGGGAGGACGGTAGAGAGGACAGTAGGGAGGACGGTAGAGAGGACAGCAGAGAGGACAGCAGGGAGGACGGTAGAGAGGACAGCAGGGAGGAAGGTAGAGAGGACAGCAGGAAGGACGGTAGATAGGACAGCAGGGAGGACGGTAGAGAGGACAGCAGGGAGGACGGTAGAGGGAAGGGCAGGGAGGAAGGTAGAGAGGACAGCAGGGAGGACGGTAGAGAGGACAGCAGGGAGGACGGTAGAGGGAAGGGCAGGGAGGAAGGTAGAGAGGACAGCAAGGAGGACGGTAGAGAGGACAGCAGGGAGGACGGTAGATAGGACAGCAGGGAGGACGGTAGGGAGGACGGTAGAGAGGACGGTAGAGAGGACGGTAGAGACAGTAGGGAGGACGGTAGAGAGGACGGTAGGGAGGACGGTAGAGAGGACAGCAGGGAGGACGGTAGAGAGGACGGTAGGGAGGACGGTAGAGAGGACAGCAGGGAAGACGGTAGAGAGGACGGTAGAGAGGACGGTAGAGAGGACAGCAGGGAAGACGGTAGAGAGGACAGCAGGGAGGACGGTAGAGAGGACAGCAGGGAGGAAGGTAGAGAGGACAGCAAGGAGGACGGTAGAGAGGACAGCAGGGAGGACGGTAGAGAGGACAGCAGGGAGGACGGTAGAGAGGACAGCAGGGAGGACGGTAGAGAGGACAGCAGGGAGGACGGTAGAGAGGACAGCAGGGAGGACGGTAGAGAGGACAGCAGGGAGGACAGTAGAGAGGACAGCAGGGAGGACAGTAGAGAGGACAGGAGGGAGGACGGTAGAGAGGACAGCAGGGAGGACGGTAGAGAGGACAGCAGGGAGGACGGTAGGGAGGACGGTAGAGAGGACGGTAGAGAGGACAGCAGGGAGGACGGTAGAGAGGACAGTAGGGAGGACGGTAGAGAGGACGGTAGAGAGGACGGTAGAGAGGACAGCAGAGAGGACGGTAGAGAGGACGGTAGAGAGGACTGTAGAGAGGACAGTAGGGAGGACGGTAGAGAGGACAGTAGGGAGGACGGTAGAGAGGACGGTAGAGAGGACGGTAGAGAGGACAGCAGAGAGGACAGCAGGGAGGACGGTAGAGAGGACAGCAGAGAGGACGGTAGAGAGGACAGCAGGGAGGACAGCAGAGCGGACAGCAGGGAGGACGGTAGAGAGGACAGCAGGGAGGACAGCAGGGAGGACGGTAGAGAGGACAGTAGGAAGGACGGTAGAGAGGACAGCAGGGAGGACGGTAGAGAGGATAGTAGGGAGGACAGTAGAGAGGACAGCTGAGAGGACAGCAGGGAGGACGGTAGAGAGGACAGTAGGGAGGACGGTAGAGAGGACAGTAGGGAGGACGGTATAGAGGACAGCAGGGAGGACGGTAGAGAGGACAGCAGAGAGGACAGCAGGGAGGACGGTAGATAGGACAGTAGGGAGGACGGTAGAGAGGACGGTAGGGAGGACGGTAGAGAGGACGTTAGAGAGGACGGTAGAGACAGTAGGGAGGACGGTAGAGAGGACAGTAGGGAGGACGGTAGAGAGGACAGCAGGGAGGACGGTAGAGAGGACGGTAGGGAGGACGGTAGAGAGGACAGCAGGGAGGACGGTAGAGAGGACGGTAGAGAGGACAGCAGGGAGGACGGTAGAGAGGACAGCAGGGAGGACGGTAGAGAGGACAGCAGGGAGGACGGTAGAGAGGACAGCAGGGAGGAAGGTAGAGAGGACAGCAGGAAGGACGGTAGATAGGACAGCAGGGAGGACGGTAGAGAGGACAGCAGGAAGGACGGTAGATAGGACAGCAGGGAGGACGGTAGAGAGGACAGCAGGGAGGACGGTAGAGAGGACAGCAGGGAGGACGGTAGAGAGGACAGTAGGGAGGACGGTAGAGAGGACAGCAGAGAGGACAGCAGGGAGGACAGTAGAGAGGACAGGAGGGAGGACGGTAGAGAGGACAGCAGGGAGGACGGTAGAGAGGACAGCAGGGAGGACGGTAGAGAGGACGGTAGGGAGGACGGTAGAGAGGACAGCAGGGAGGACGGTAGAGAGGACGGTAGGGAGGACGGTAGAGAGGTCAGCAGGGAGGACAGCAGGGAGGACGGTAGAGAGGACGGTAGGGAGGACGGTAGAGAGGACAGCAGGGAGGACGGTAGAGAGGACGGTAGAGAGGACGGTAGAGACAGTAGGGAGGACGGTAGAGAGGACAGTAGGGAGGACGGTAGAGAGGACAGCAGGGAGGACGGTAGAGAGGACGGTAGGGAGGACGGTAGAGAGGACAGCAGGGAGGACGGTAGAGAGGACGGTAGAGAGGACGGTAGAGAGGACAGCAGGGAGGACGGTAGAGAGGACAGCAGGGAGGACGGTAGAGAGGACAGCAGGGAGGAAGGTAGAGAGGACAGCAGGAAGGACAGTAGAGAGGACAGGAGGGAGGACGGTAGAGAGGACAGCAGGGAGGAAGGTAGAGAGGACAGCAGTGAGGACGGTAGAGAGGACAGCAGGGAGGACGGTAGAGAGGACAGCAGGGAGGACGGTAGAGAGGACAGTAGGGAGGACGGTAGAGAGGACAGCAGAGAGGACAGCAGGGAGGACAGTAGAGAGGACAGGAGGGAGGACGGTAGAGAGGACAGCAGGGAGGACGGTAGAGAGGACGGTAGAGAGGACAGCAGGGAGGACGGTAGAGAGGACAGCAGGGAGGACGGTAGAGAGGACGGTAGAGAGGACAGCAGGGAGGACTTTAGGGAGGACGGTAGAGAGGACGGCAGAGAGGACGGTAGAGAGGACAGCAGAGAGGACAGCAGAGAGGACGGTAGAGAGGACAGCAGAGAGGACGGTAGAGAGGACGGTAGAGAGGACAGCAGAGAGGACAGCAGGGAGGACAGCAGGGAGGACGGTATAGAGGACAGCAGGGAGGACGGTAGAGAGGACAGCAGGGAGGACGGTAGAGAGGACAGCAGGGAGGACGGTAGAGACAGTAGGGAGGACGGTAGAGAGGACAGTAGGGAGGACGGTAGAGAGGACAGCAGGGAGGACGGTAGAGAGGACGGTAGGGAGGACGGTAGAGAGGACAGCAGGGAGGACGGTAGATAGGACAGCAGGGAGGACGGTAGAGAGGACAGCAGAGAGGACGGTAGAGAGAACAGCAGGGAGGACAGCAGAGCGGACAGCAGGGAGGACGGTAGAGAGGACAGCAGGGAGGACAGCAGGGAGGACGGTAGAGAGGACAGTAGGGAGGACGGTAGAGAGGACAGCAGGGAGGACGGTAGAGAGGACGGTAGGGAGGACGGTAGAGAGGACGGTAGGGAGGACGGTAGAGAGGACGGTAGGGAGGACGGTAGAGAGGACAGTAGGGAGGACGGTAGAGAGGACGGTAGGGAGGACGGTAGAGAGGACAGTAGGGAGGTCGGTAGAGAGGACAGCAGGGAGGACGGTAGAGAGGACGGTAGGGAGGACGGTAGAGAGGACAGCAGGGAGGACGGTAGAGAGGACAGCAGGGAGGAAGGTAGATAGGACAGCAGGGAGGACGGTAGAGAGGACAGCAGGGAGGACGGTAGAGAGGACAGCAGGGAGGACGGTAGAGAGGACAGCAAGGAGGACGGTAGAGAGGACGGTAGGGAGGACGGTAGAGAGGACAGTAGAGAGGACGGTAGAGAGGACAGTAGGGAGGACGGTAGATAGGACAGCAGGGAGGACGGTAGAGAGGACAGCAGGGAGGACGGTAGAGAGGACAGCAAGGAGGACGGTAGAGAGGACGGTAGGGAGGACGGTAGAGAGGACAGTAGAGAGGACGGTAGAGAGGACAGTAGGGAGGACGGTAGATAGGACAGCAGGGAGGACGGTAGAGAGGACAGCAGGGAGGACGGTAGAGAGGACGGTAGGGAGGACGGTAGAGAGGACAGCAGGGAGGACGGTAGAGAGGACAGCAGGGAGGACGGTAGATAGGACAGCAGGGAGGACGGTAGAGAGGACAGCAGGGAGGACGGTAGATAGGACAGCAGGGAGGACGGTAGATAGGACAGCAGGGAGGACGGTAGATAGGACAGCAGGGAGGACGGTAGATAGGACAGTAGGGAGGACGGTAGAGAGGACAGCAGGGAGGACGGTAGATAGGACAGCAGGGAGGACGGTAGAGAGGACAGCAGGGAGGACGGTAGAGAGGACGGTAGAGAGGACGGTAGAGAGGACAGCAGGGAGGACGGTAGAGAGGACAGCAGGGAGGACAGTAGAGAGGACAGCAGGGAGGACAGTAGAGAGGACAGGAGGGAGGACGGTAGAGAGGACAGCAGGGAGGACGGTAGAGAGGACAGCAGGGAGGACGGTAGGGAGGACGGTAGAGAGGACGGTAGAGAGGACAGCAGGGAGGACGGTAGAGAGGACAGTAGGGAGGACGGTAGAGAGGACGGTAGAGAGGACGGTAGAGAGGACAGCAGAGAGGACGGTAGAGAGGACGGTAGAGAGGACTGTAGAGAGGACAGTAGGGAGGACGGTAGAGAGGACAGTAGGGAGGACGGTAGAGAGGACGGTAGAGAGGACGGTAGAGAGGACAGCAGAGAGGACAGCAGGGAGGACGGTAGAGAGGACAGCAGAGAGGACGGTAGAGAGGACAGCAGGGAGGACAGCAGAGCGGACAGCAGGGAGGACGGTAGAGAGGACAGCAGGGAGGACAGCAGGGAGGACGGTAGAGAGGACAGTAGGAAGGACGGTAGAGAGGACAGCAGGGAGGACGGTAGAGAGGATAGTAGGGAGGACAGTAGAGAGGACAGCTGAGAGGACAGCAGGGAGGACGGTAGAGAGGACAGTAGGGAGGACGGTAGAGAGGACAGTAGGGAGGACGGTATAGAGGACAGCAGGGAGGACGGTAGAGAGGACAGCAGGGAGGAAGGTAGAGAGGACAGCAGGAAGGACGGTAGATAGGACAGCAGGGAGGACGGTAGAGAGGACAGCAGGAAGGACGGTAGATAGGACAGCAGGGAGGACGGTAGAGAGGACAGCAGGGAGGACGGTAGAGAGGACAGCAGGGAGGACGGTAGAGAGGACAGTAGGGAGGACGGTAGAGAGGACAGCAGAGAGGACAGCAGGGAGGACAGTAGAGAGGACGGTAGAGAGGACAGCAGGGAGGACGGTAGAGAGGACAGCAGGGAGGACGGTAGAGAGGACGGTAGGGAGGACGGTAGAGAGGACAGCAGGGAGGACGGTAGAGAGGACGGTAGGGAGGACGGTAGAGAGGACAGCAGGGAGGACAGCAGGGAGGACGGTAGAGAGGACGGTAGGGAGGACGGTAGAGAGGACAGCAGGGAGGACGGTAGAGAGGACGGTAGAGAGGACGGTAGAGACAGTAGGGAGGACGGTAGAGAGGACAGTAGGGAGGACGGTAGAGAGGACAGCAGGGAGGACGGTAGAGAGGACGGTAGGGAGGACGGTAGAGAGGACAGCAGGGAGGACGGTAGAGAGGACGGTAGAGAGGACGGTAGAGAGGACAGCAGGGAGGACGGTAGAGAGGACAGCAGGGAGGACGGTAGAGAGGACAGCAGGGAGGAAGGTAGAGAGGACAGCAGGAAGGACGGTAGAGAGGACAGCAGGGAGGACGGTAGAGAGGACAGTAGGGAGGACGGTAGAGAGGACAGTAGGGAGGACGGTATAGAGGACAGCAGGGAGGACGGTAGAGAGGACAGCAGGGAGGACGGTAGAGAGGACAGTAGGGAGGACGGTAGAGAGGACAGCAGAGAGGACAGCAGGGAGGACGGTAGAGAGGACAGCAGGGAGGACGGTAGAGAGGACAGCAGGGAGGAAGGTAGAGAGGACAGCAGGAAGGACGGTAGAGAGGACAGCAGGGAGGACGGTAGAGAGGACAGTAGGGAGGACGGTAGAGAGGACAGTAGGGAGGACGGTATAGAGGACAGCAGGGAGGACGGTAGAGAGGACAGCAGGGAGGACGGTAGAGAGGACAGTAGGGAGGACGGTAGAGAGGACAGCAGAGAGGACAGCAGGGAGGACAGTAGAGAGGACAGGAGGGAGGACGGTAGAGAGGACAGCAGGGAGGACGGTAGAGAGGACGGTAGAGAGGACAGCAGGGAGGACGGTAGAGACAGTAGGGAGGACGGTAGAGAGGACGGTAGAGAGGACAGCAGGGAGGACGGTAGGGAGGACGGTAGAGAGGACGGTAGAGAGGACGGTAGAGAGGACAGCAGAGAGGACAGCAGGGAGGACGGTAGAGAGGACAGCAGAGAGGACGGTAGAGAGGACAGCAGGGAGGACAGCAGAGCGGACAGCAGGGAGGACAGCAGGGAGGACGGTAGAGAGGACAGTAGGGAGGACGGTAGAGAGGACAGTAGGGAGGACGGTATAGAGGACAGCAGGGAGGACGGTAGAGAGGACAGCAGGGAGGACGGTAGAGAGGACAGCAGGGAGGACGGTAGAGACAGTAGGGAGGACGGTAGAGAGGACAGTAGGGAGGACGGTAGAGAGGACAGCAGGGAGGACGGTAGATAGGACAGCAGGGAGGACGGTAGAGAGGACAGCAGGGAGGACGGTAGAGAGAACAGCAGGGAGGACAGCAGAGCGGACAGCAGGGAGGACGGTAGAGAGGACAGCAGGGAGGACAGCAGGGAGGACGGTAGAGAGGACAGTAGGGAGGACGGTAAAGAGGACAGCAGGGAGGACGGTAGAGAGGACGGTAGGGAGGACGGTAGAGAGGACGGTAGGGAGGACGGTAGAGAGGACGGTAGGGAGGACGGTAGAGAGGACAGTAGGGAGGACGGTAGAGAGGACGGTAGGGAGGACGGTAGAGAGGACAGTAGGGAGGACGGTAGAGAGGACAGCAGGGAGGACGGTAGAGAGGACGGTAGGGAGGACGGTAGAGAGGACAGCAGGGAGGACGGTAGAGAGGACGGTAGAGAGGACGGTAGAGACAGTAGGGAGGACGGTAGAGAGGACAGTAGGGAGGACGGTAGAGAGGACAGCAGGGAGGACGGTAGAGAGGACGGTAGGGAGGACGGTAGAGAGGACAGCAGGGAGGACGGTAGAGAGGACGGTAGAGAGGACGGTAGAGAGGACAGCAGGGAGGACGGTAGAGAGGACAGCAGGGAGGACGGTAGAGAGGACAGCAGGGAGGAAGGTAGATAGGACAGCAGGGAGGACGGTAGAGAGGACAGCAGGGAGGACGGTAGAGAGGACAGCAGGGAGGACAGTAGAGAGGACAGCAAGGAGGACGGTAGAGAGGACAGCAGGGAGGACGGTAGATAGGACAGCAGGGAGGACGGTAGAGAGGACAGCAGGGAGGACGGTAGAGAGGACGGTAGAGAGGACGGTAGAGAGGACAGCAGGGAGGACGGTAGAGAGGACAGCAGGGAGGACGGTAGATAGGACAGCAGGGAGGACGGTAGAGAGGACAGCAGGGAGGACAATAGATAGGACAGCAGGGAGGACGGTAGATAGGACAGCAGGGAGGACGGTAGATAGGACAGCAGGGAGGACGGTAGATAGGACAGCAGGGAGGACGGTAGAGAGGACAGCAGGAAGGACGGTAGATAGGACAGCAGGGAGGACGGTAGAGAGGACAGCAGGGAGGACGGTAGAGAGGACGGTAGAGAGGACGGTAGAGAGGACAGCAGGGAGGACGGTAGAGAGGACAGCAGGGAGGACGGTAGATAGGACAGCAGGGAGGACGGTAGAGAGGACAGCAAGGAGGACGGTAGAGAGGACAGCAGGGAGAACGGTAGATAGGACAGCAGGGAGGACGGTAGAGAGGACAGCAGGGAGGACGGTAGAGAGGACAGCAGGGAGGACGGTAGAGAGGACAGCAGGGAGGACGGTAGAGAGGACGGTAGAGAGGACAGCAGGGAGGACGGTAGAGAGGACGGTAGAGAGGACAGCAGGGAGGACGGTAGAGAGGACAGCAGGGAGGACGGTAGAGAGGACGGTAGAGAGGACAGCAGGGAGGACGGTAGAGAGGACGGTAGATAGGACAGCAGGGAGGACGGTAGAGAGGACAGCAGGGAGGACGGTAGAGAGGACAGGAGGGAGGACGGTAGAGAGGACAGCAGGGAGGACGGTAGAGAGGACGGTAGAGAGGACAGCAGGGAGGACGGTAGAGAGGACGGTAGATAGGACAGCAGGGAGGACGGTAGAGAGGACAGCAGGGAGGACGGTAGAGAGGACAGGAGGGAGGACGGTAGAGAGGACAGTAGGGAGGACGGTAGAGAGGACAGCAGGGAGGACGGTAGATAGGACGGTAGAGAGGACGGTAGAGAGGACAGCAGGGAGGACGGTAGAGAGGACAGCAGGGAGGAAGGTAGAGAGGACAGCAGGGAGGACGGTAGAGAGGACAGCAGGGAGGACGGTAGAGAGGACAGCAGGGAGGACGGTAGAGAGGACAGTAGGGAGGACGGTAGAGAGGACAGCAGAGAGGACAGCAGGGAGGACAGTAGAGAGGACAGGAGGGAGGACGGTAGAGAGGACAGCAGGGAGGACGGTAGAGAGGACGGTAGAGAGGACAGCAGGGAGGACGGTAGAGAGGACAGCAGGGAGGACGGTAGAGAGGACGGTAGAGAGGACAGCAGGGAGGACGGTAGGGAGGACGGTAGAGAGGACGGTAGAGAGGACGGTAGAGAGGACAGCAGAGAGGACAGCAGGGAGGACGGTAGAGAGGACAGCAGAGAGGACGGTAGAGAGGACAGCAGGGAGGACAGCAGAGCGGACAGCAGGGAGGACAGCAGGGAGGACGGTAGAGAGGACAGTAGGGAGGACGGTAGAGAGGACAGTAGGGAGGACGGTATAGAGGACAGCAGGGAGGACGGTAGAGAGGACAGCAGGGAGGACGGTAGAGAGGACAGCAGGGAGGACGGTAGAGACAGTAGGGAGGACGGTAGAGAGGACAGTAGGGAGGACGGTAGAGAGGACAGCAGGGAGGACGGTAGAGAGGACGGTAGGGAGGACGGTAGAGAGGACAGCAGGGAGGACGGTAGATAGGACAGCAGGGAGGACGGTAGAGAGGACAGCAGAGAGGACGGTAGAGAGAACAGCAGGGAGGACAGCAGAGCGGACAGCAGGGAGGACGGTAGAGAGGACAGCAGGGAGGACAGCAGGGAGGACGGTAGAGAGGACAGTAGGGAGGACGGTAGAGAGGACAGCAGGGAGGACGGTAGAGAGGACGGTAGGGAGGACGGTAGAGAGGACGGTAGGGAGGACGGTAGAGAGGACAGTAGGGAGGACGGTAGAGAGGACGGTAGGGAGGACGGTAGAGAGGACAGTAGAGAGGACGGTAGAGAGGACAGCAGGGAGGACGGTAGAGAGGACGGTAGGGAGGACGGTAGAGAGGACAGCAGGGAGGACGGTAGAGAGGACGGTAGAGAGGACGGTAGAGACAGTAGGGAGGACGGTAGAGAGGACAGTAGGGAGGACGGTAGAGAGGACAGCAGGGAGGACGGTAGAGAGGACGGTAGGGAGGACGGTAGAGAGGACAGCAGGGAGGACGGTAGAGAGGACGGTAGAGAGGACGGTAGAGAGGACAGCAGGGAGGACGGTAGAGAGGACAGCAGGGAGGACGGTAGAGAGGACAGCAGGGAGGAAGGTAGAGAGGACAGCAGGGAGGACGGTAGATAGGACAGCAGGGAGGACGGTAGAGAGGACAGCAGAGAGGACGGTAGAGAGGACAGCAAGGAGGACGGTAGAGAGGACAGCAGGGAGGACGGTAGATAGGACAGCAGGGAGGACGGTAGAGAGGACAGCAGGGAGGACGGTAGAGAGGACAGCAGGGAGGACGGTAGAGAGGACAGCAGGGAGGACGGTAGAGAGGACGGTAGAGAGGACAGCAGGGAGGACGGTAGAGAGGACGGTAGAGAGGACAGCAGGGAGGACGGTAGAGAGGACAGCAGGGAGGACGGTAGAGAGGACGGTAGAGAGGACAGCAGGGAGGACGGTAGAGAGGACGGTAGATAGGACAGCAGGGAGGACGGTAGAGAGGACAGCAGGGAGGACGGTAGAGAGGACAGCAGGGAGGACGGTAGAGAGGACAGCAGTGTCACGTTTCAATATATCACTCAAGGTGATTATGAACCGGTTAATTACTACTAATTAACTAACCACACCACGATCCACTCTCGCAGGCATACAATTAAATAGAGTCAACAAAAGTATAAGTTTCAGACGCCTGTTTATGTATAAACTCTCCACCTCCCTCGAGCCTTCACTCAAAATATGTTCCTTTTACGTTCTCAACACGTAAAAAACCAGTGTTCACTGACAAAATGCCAGTACTATGTAGAAAATTATAGTAACACGCTGAACCCGTGTAAATACAGTCGAAATGAGAATGTTCTGTTCGAAAAGCTCTAGTTCGTGCAGGTGTCACACACCCCACGTTGTCACTACTCCAATGAAATCATAGATACGAAAAGACAACGGTGGTCAACGGGGTGCGTACGACATGGTGCACTTAGCTTTATCTCTGCTGCTGCTGCTTAGCCGGTATGCTGGTTAGTCGGTTCGCTGGTTAGCCGGTCCGCTGGTTAGCCGGTTCGCTGGTTAGCCGGTCCGCTGGTTAGCCGGTCTCCTGGTTAGCCGGTCTCCTGGTTAGCGTAGCCTCAACA
Organism: Littorina saxatilis; assembly: GCF_037325665.1. Lineage (NCBI taxonomy): Eukaryota > Metazoa > Mollusca > Gastropoda > Littorinimorpha > Littorinidae > Littorina > Littorina saxatilis. The sequence goes on from NC_090248.1 coordinate 802,187, forward strand.
GTTCCCGCCAGAGTCAGCCGTGCCGATGTTACGGGAACGTAACGAACGAACGAAACGAACGAACGAAGGAAGGCTGCAAACAGAAAGCATCGGTGCACTAAACATGTCAGCTACCCCTCACCCACCACCTTAAAACATGTCATCTTTAAATATCTCATCGAGCACGTGGGCCTGCACAAAACTGACTTTTTACAACAACAAAACAGCCATTTTCCGTCCTTCTCTCCCTATCTGCAAAAACCATATACAGATTAGTATTTTAGCGTCACAGAGAGTAAATTATGCGCTAACCTGGAAAGAACAACAGAGAGTATTTCATTCCACAACACAGACTCATCAACAGCGTTAAATAATGATTTATTACCTCAAAAGCCTATGATTGTAACTCTCAATGGAAGCAAAGTCCGCCTCCTCCCTGGAACAGTCTCTGTTCGTCAACAGTGACCCAAAACGTCCAGAACCCCTTGTCGAATCCTTATGCGAAAGCCATCGCCGACGAAGGAAATGTGACGACTTGTCCTCAGCAAAATACGTGGCAGAGGAAAGGAATAACTTGTGGAAGTTCCCCTAGAGTGCCGAATATGATACTCGGTGAAAAACCATCATACTCTAGTAACTGTGTGTTAGGTCCTTCCCCTTCTGCCGCTGGGTGTCAAGTGTGTCGTCCTTGAGTCTCTGACAGACCACCTAGCCAAATACACGTGACTGACCTTGTCACCAAACCAGTCCAGCTATACACAGTTTTGCCTCCCCAAGCAGGAAAAAGACACGAGAAACTCAATCCCTGAAAATCCCGTGCGCGCTGTCAGCGAAAAAAACCGTCAGCCCTATGACAGCAGAAACCTGCACTGTGAAGCTCGTGCGTTTCAAAACATCCGTGCTCGGGAGCACTGTCAGCAAAAACTCTGCTGTGTCCAATATCACGCACAGGCGCTTTCTATCATACATTGACCCAGAACAGGCACTCCACTGAGTGACGCTTTCTTGGTCTCTGTCACCCGATCGTGACACACCTCCCCTCTTCAAGACGAAACCTCGGTTTCGCTCACAGTCATGTTCTCCTCTACAGCCCGAGAGAGAAAGTCAGCTCCAACATTGTTGGCGCCCGGAATGACGCGTACCGTGAATTGGTACGGTTGGAGAATCAACGCCCAGCGCATAAGTCTGGCGTTTGCCAACCTTGCAACCTGAAGATATTGCAGAGGTTGATGGTCCGTCTCCAGACAGAAAGGTCGTCCGTACAGGTACGCTTCGAACTTCTGGATGCCCCAGACAATGGCGAGACACTCGCGTTCAACCGTTGCATACGCTGCCTCGGCCGAGGTCAGCTTACGGCTGGCGAAGCAAACAGGGTGCAAAAACCCCTCTGTCTCCTGAAGCAACACTGCCCCAAGTCCCTTCCCTGAAGCGTCTGTCCTCAGCACGAAGTCCTTGTTCAGGTCTGGTAGTCGGAGAATAGGCTGACTGGTGAGTCGCCTCTTCAGGGTGTTGAATGCGGAGCTACATTCCTCAGTCCACACTACAACGGTCGGTTGTAGTTTCTTGGTAAGGTTGGTCAGTGGTAGAGCGATTTCGGCAAAGTGCGGGATGAAGCGTCTATAGAAGCTGGCTAGGCCCAGGAAAGACCTGACTTCTTTCTTCGTGCGCGGTGGCTCCGCCTCCCGAATCTTCTGGATCTTGTCGTCCTCTGGAACGAGCAATCCCTCGCCGACAACATGACCCAGGAAAGACAATTCCCGGAATCCCAAGTAGCACTTGGACGGTTTAGCTCCCAGATTTCCGTCCTTCAACCTTCCGAACACGTCGCGCAGGGCGTCGAGATGTTCAGTCCATGTCTCTGTCGCGATCAGCACATCGTCGATGAAACTGCTGATGTCCTCGCGCTTCAATGGTTCCAAAAGTTTCCTCATCATGCGAGTGAAGACGGCACCTGCATTCTGTAGACCAAAAGGCATGACTGTCCACTGGAACTGGCCGAATGGAGTGGTAAATGCAGTCTTTGGGCGGTCTTCCTCGGCAACTGGGATTTGCCAGTATCCCTTGGTGAGGTCCAGTTTGGAAAAGTACTTGGCCTTGGCCAAGTGACTGAAGAGGTAGTCCACATCAGGCATGGGTTCCGCGTCAAACGCCGTAATCTTGTTCAGCTTCCGGTAGTCAACACAGAACCTGACGCGTCCATCCTTCTTCTTTACAAGCACAATTGGTGAACTGTAGGGAGAGTTCGCTGGCTCGATGACGCCCAACTTCGTCATGTCGGCGATTTCCTTCCTGACCACCTCCTTCTGGGCATGAGGCATGGGATACTGCTTCGTCCTCACTGGCTGTTTCTCCAGCAAGTCGAAGGTAAACTCCTCTAGATGCGTCTGAAGTGGTATGTCTGTAAGGACCCGTGCTGCATCCTTCAGGATCTCTTGCAGGTCCGCCTGCTGGTCGTCCCCAAGATCAGGTGAGATGTGCACGTCCGTGAGATCCTCACTAGCCTCCAGCGGACAAACTGGTACCCGTCCTCCTCCCTGTTCTTCCGTTGTCTCGTCCATCACGACAGCAACTGCTTCTGTCACTTTGTCCTTTTCCCCGTAGGCAGTCCTCTCTATGTAGGCGCGCAGCAGGTTGGCGTGGTACAGGCGTGCTTTCCCGTTCATGACGATCCTGTAGTCGTTTTGGCCCACTTTCGCTGTCACCTCAAAAGGTCCTTGCCACTGCAGTTGTAGCTTGTTGTGTTTGACAGGTAGAAGTAGCAACACCCGTTCTCCAATCTTGAAGCTGCGCGGCCGTGCCTTGCGGTCGAATCCTCGCGCGTAACGCTGTGCTGCTCTTCCCAGGTTCTCTTGAGCCAATTTGCAGGTCTCTTCAATCCTGTTCCTGAGTTCTACGATGTAGGTCGCTGTCGTCTGCACCTCCTCGTCAGCTTCTTCGTCCGTCCAAGCTTGACGCAGGATAGCCATGGGACCGCGTACCTGTCTGCCGTACAACAACTCAAATGGGGAAAAACCCAAGCTCTCCTGAGGAACCTCGCGGTATGCAAAAAGCAATGCTGGGATGTACCTGTCCCACGTGCGTGGTTTCTCCTGAGCTAGTTTCCTCAGCATGGTCTTCAAGGTGCCATTGAACCTTTCCACCAGTCCGTTGCACTGAGCATGGTAAGGAGTGGTGAAGTGCTGCTCCAGTGATAGCAGTCGTGCTGCCTCCGCCATCACTCCTCCCGTGAACTGCGTGCCTCTGTCGGTGAGTACCTCTGATGGAATTCCCAGCCGGGACCACATAGTAACCAGAGCCTCAGCTACTCGCGTGGCTTCAATCGATTTCAGAGGGATCGCCTCTGGGTATCGAGTAGCGTAGTCCACCATGGTCAAAATGTATCTGTTTCCGTCCTCAGACGCAGGCAAGATGGGCCCGATGATGTCCACTGCCACCCGACGAAAGGGTTCGTCGATGAGCGGCATCTTCTCTAAGGGGACCTTCCTCACCCTTCCTTTGGCAACCACCTTCTGGCACTTATCGCAGGACGCACAGAAACGTCGGACATCCGTGCAGATGCCTGGCCAGTAAAAGTGGCGCCAGACACGATCCGTGGTCTTCTTGGTACCAAGATGACCTCCCAGAATCGAGTCGTGTGCCGTTGCCATGACACCCTCGCGAAACTCGCGAGGCACGACAACCTGTTTGAATGTACCTTCTTGGTTGCTGAACTCACGGTAGAGCAACTTCTTGTCCCTGAGGAACTTTGACCTCCCATGCTTCCCGCTCAGCTTCACCTTCCCCGACTTCGCGTGCTCCCGAGGAGTAGCTAAGGTCGGGTCAGAATCCTGAGCCTTCGCGAGAAGCGCGGGGGTCACGTTCCCCAGGGCAGCTCGTGCAGCAGGTAGGGGTTTGAGAGGTTTGTCCTCTCGCTCCGCCTGTGCCCGCGTGAGCACTGAAATGACGTCGGGAGACCGATAAACGGGAACCTCCCTGGTGACGCCGTCCACAAACTGAACCCGGTTTCCAATGAGCAGGTCGCATGGAGGATCGTCCATGACGACGGCCACAATGGTCCCCGTGAACAACGGGGTTACGACCTTGATCACTGCCGTGTTCAAGTCGTAAGCGTGAGATGCCTCGGCCATTCTCACCCTGATGCTGTCTCCTGTGTAGGCCATAGCTGGAACTAGACTCGCCCGAACCACTATCATGTCTGCCCCTGTGTCCCGCAGACCTTCGCCCTTCACTCCGTTAACGTAGACGTTGCAGTGGGGCTGGAAATGTTTCCTGGAGCACGGAACGCAGAGTTGTGGGATGGTGCATGAGCTCGTGACGTCCCTGAACTCCTCACTGCCAACGAAGTGAACGCCCTTCTGGTCAGCCTGTCTCTTGTGGCAGTCCTTCTTCACGTGGCCCCGCTTGTTGCAGTAGTAACACTGGATGTCAGTTCTGGAACTCGATCCCTTGTGTCCCTGATCGTCCTTCCCGTCCTTGGGTCCTGAAGAACCCGAATTTCCCGTTTTTCCTGGCCGTGAGCCTGAAGATTTGCCGGAGATCGCCTGGGCGTCCTCGTGCACTCTGATCCAGTCGGCTGCCTCCTGAGTAGTCTTGGGCTGGTGCTCCTGCACGAAGGTCACCACCTCAGGTCGCAGGCTGGACATCAGTTGTTCCATGACTATGAGGTCGGCAAGGTCGTTGACGGTCCAGTCCTTTTCGGCCATCTCCACCCAGCGCCGCAGGTAGAGGTTAAGGCGTGCCACAAACTGATGACTCAGCTCGCCGCTCAGTCTCTTGCTGTTACGCAGACGTCGTCTGTAGGCTTCAGCAGTCAGGTTAAAGCGCTGGAGTAACGCCTTCTTAAGTGCCTGATAGTCTCTCGCCTCGTCGTCCTCCAAAGCGTTGTAGAGCTGCAATGCGCGTCCCTTTAAGCAGGTGCTAAGGCGGCTAGCCCACGTGGCCTCTTCCCACTTCTGGTCAGATGCAATGCGCTCAAACCGGCGTAAAAAGTCGTCGAGCTCGTCCTTGTCATCGTCGAACGTCGGCAGTCTCGTACGGTCGGCAACAAACGTCGGCGCGCTAGCCTGAGTGAGCGTACCCTTCTCGGCCTGTAGCCTAGCTAGCTCTAGCTGGTGATCGCGATCCGCCTGTTCCTTCCGGTCTAGTCTGTCACGTTCGTCTTTCTTTTCCTGTCTGTCAAGTTCGGCCTGTCGTTCCTGTCTCTCAAGCTCGTCTTTCTTATCCTGTCTGTCACGTTCGGCCTGTCGTTCGGCCTGTCGTTCTCTTTCTTGTCTGTCACGTTCTCTTTCTTGTCTGTCCAGTTCGTCCTTCTTTTCCTGTCTGTCTCGTTCGTCTTTCTCTTTCTTGTCCTGTCTGTCACGTTCGGCCTGTCGTTCTTGTCTGTCAAGCTCTTCTTTTCTCGTCTGTCGCTCTATGTCTTCCCTACGTTCCAGCTCCTTGCGTTTAAGCAAACTACGCGCTCTAACGCGTGCGTCACGCTCTGTCTGTTCCTCACTGCCAGGAGTCTCGAAAGTTATTCTCCTCGTCGGAGATCCCCCTGTAGCCATGGTTAGTTTTAGCAAAGCTTTATCACAAAAGTAAGTCTAACGCAGCTATAGCTAGAATACGCGGTGACGAAAGCGGTGGATACAAAAATCCAGCAACCGGAAAATGCAGAAGAAAAATCCAAACGGTGTAGAACAAATCGCGTAGCCTACTTTATGGCTGCTTTCTGCGGTGAAACAAAGTGTTTCCCACAGCCGTGGCCTACTTTATCGGCTGCTTTTTGCGGTGAAACAGAGTGTTTCCCACAGCCTTGGTTAGGACAGAAGTCCTCGGACCCTTCCCCCCCAAAATTCCAACAAAGTCAAAATATGGAGAAAAATCCAAGTAAAACAAGACGGTAGAAAATGTAACCTGTTACGGAATGCGAAACAACAATGTAGAGAAAACTGAGTAAAACGAATAACAAATCCGCTAACCCCGCTCAGCTCTCTGCAACGGAAAACTCTGAACGTACAACAACAAAGATTCACAAACAAAGGAAAGGGAGATAATCACAGTTAGCGCATACAATAACTCACAAATTACAATTTACATTTCCTGCAAGATGTGAATCGCTTAAGGTGTGGTATATGATCAAAACTATACAAAAAAGGGTAGCACCAAGCAGAAAATAAGTCGAGCACTGACGAGATTATCTGCTCTTAGTTCTCCTTAATTGGTGGGTCTTTATCAGTTGGAAATTAACTGAGTAAATCCCGGCTTGGCCCCCACGTGTCACGTTTCAATATATCACTCAAGGTGATTATGAACCGGTTAATTACTACTAATTAACTAACCACACCACGATCCACTCTCGCAGGCATACAATTAAATAGAGTCAACAAAAGTATAAGTTTCAGACGCCTGTTTATGTATAAACTCTCCACCTCCCTCGAGCCTTCACTCAAAATATGTTCCTTTTACGTTCTCAACACGTAAAAAACCAGTGTTCACTGACAAAATGCCAGTACTATGTAGAAAATTATAGTAACACGCTGAACCCGTGTAAATACAGTCGAAATGAGAATGTTCTGTTCGAAAAGCTCTAGTTCGTGCAGGTGTCACACACCCCACGTTGTCACTACTCCAATGAAATCATAGATACGAAAAGACAACGGTGGTCAACGGGGTGCGTACGACATGGTGCACTTAGCTTTATCTCTGCTGCTGCTGCTTAGCCGGTATGCTGGTTAGTCGGTTCGCTGGTTAGCCGGTCCGCTGGTTAGCCGGTTCGCTGGTTAGCCGGTCCGCTGGTTAGCCGGTCTCCTGGTTAGCCGGTCTCCTGGTTAGCGTAGCCTCAACAGTTCCCGCCAGAGTCAGCCGTGCCGATGTTACGGGAACGTAACGAACGAACGAAACGAACGAACGAAGGAAGGCTGCAAACAGAAAGCATCGGTGCACTAAACATGTCAGCTACCCCTCACCCACCACCTTAAAACATGTCATCTTTAAATATCTCATCGAGCACGTGGGCCTGCACAAAACTGACTTTTTACAACAACAAAACAGCCATTTTCCGTCCTTCTCTCCCTATCTGCAAAAACCATATACAGATTAGTATTTTAGCGTCACAGAGAGTAAATTATGCGCTAACCTGGAAAGAACAACAGAGAGTATTTCATTCCACAACACAGACTCATCAACAGCGTTAAATAATGATTTATTACCTCAAAAGCCTATGATTGTAACTCTCAATGGAAGCAAAGTCCGCCTCCTCCCTGGAACAGTCTCTGTTCGTCAACAGTGACCCAAAACGTCCAGAACCCCTTGTCGAATCCTTATGCGAAAGCCATCGCCGACGAAGGAAATGTGACGACTTGTCCTCAGCAAAATACGTGGCAGAGGAAAGGAATAACTTGTGGAAGTTCCCCTAGAGTGCCGAATATGATACTCGGTGAAAAACCATCATACTCTAGTAACTGTGTGTTAGGTCCTTCCCCTTCTGCCGCTGGGTGTCAAGTGTGTCGTCCTTGAGTCTCTGACAGACCACCTAGCCAAATACACGTGACTGACCTTGTCACCAAACCAGTCCAGCTATACACAGTTTTGCCTCCCCAAGCAGGAAAAAGACACGAGAAACTCAATCCCTGAAAATCCCGTGCGCGCTGTCAGCGAAAAAAACCGTCAGCCCTATGACAGCAGAAACCTGCACTGTGAAGCTCGTGCGTTTCAAAACATCCGTGCTCGGGAGCACTGTCAGCAAAAACTCTGCTGTGTCCAATATCACGCACAGGCGCTTTCTATCATACATTGACCCAGAACAGGCACTCCACTGAGTGACGCTTTCTTGGTCTCTGTCACCCGATCGTGACAGCAGGGAGGACGGTAGAGAGGACGGTAGAGAGGACAGCAGGGAGGACGGTAGAGAGGACGGTAGAGAGGACGGTAGAGAGGACAGCAGGGAGGACGGTAGAGAGGACAGCAGGGAGGACGGTAGAGAGGACAGTAGGGAGGACGGTATAGAGGACAGCAGGGAGGACGGTAGAGAGGACAGCAGAGAGGACAGCAGGGAGGACGGTAGATAGGACAGTAGGGAGGACGGTAGAGAGGACGGTAGGGAGGACGGTAGAGAGGACAGCAGGGAGGACGGTAGAGAGGACGGTAGAGAGGACGGCAGAGAGGACAGCAGGGAGGACGGTAGATAGGACAGCAGGGAGGACGGTAGAGAGGACGGTAGAGAGGACGGTAGAGAGGACAGCAGGGAAGACGGTAGAGAGGACAGCAGGGAGGACGGTAGAGAGGACAGCAGGGAGGAAGGTAGAGAGGACAGCAAGGAGGACGGTAGAGAGGACAGCAGGGAGGACGGTAGAGAGGACAGCAGGGAGGACGGTAGAGAGGACAGCAGGGAGGACGGTAGAGAGGACAGCAAGGAGGACGGTAGAGAGGACAGCAGGGAGGACGGTAGAGAGGACAGCAGGGAGGACAGTAGAGAGGACAGCAGGGAGGACAGTAGAGAGGACAGGAGGGAGGACGGTAGAGAGGACAGCAGGGAGGACGGTAGAGAGGACAGCAGGGAGGACGGTAGGGAGGACGGTAGAGAGGACGGTAGAGAGGACAGCAGGGAGGACGGTAGAGAGGACAGTAGGGAGGACGGTAGAGAGGACGGTAGAGAGGACGGTAGAGAGGACAGCAGAGAGGACGGTAGAGAGGACGGTAGAGAGGACTGTAGAGTGGACAGTAGGGAGGACGGTAGAGAGGACAGTAGGGAGGACGGTAGAGAGGACGGTAGAGAGGACGGTAGAGAGGACAGCAGAGAGGACAGCAGGGAGGACGGTAGAGAGGACAGCAGAGAGGACGGTAGAGAGGACAGCAGGGAGGACAGCAGAGCGGACAGCAGGGAGGACGGTAGAGAGGACAGCAGGGAGGACAGCAGGGAGGACGGTAGAGAGGACGGTAGAGAGGACAGCAGGGAGGACGGTAGAGAGGATAGTAGGGAGGACAGTAGAGAGGACAGCTGAGAGGACAGCAGGGAGGACGGTAGAGAGGACAGTAGGGAGGACGGTAGAGAGGACAGTAGGGAGGACGGTATAGAGGACGGTAGGGAGGACGGTAGAGAGGACAGCAGAGAGGACAGCAGGGAGGACGGTAGATAGGACAGTAGGGAGGACGGTAGAGAGGACGGTAGGGAGGACGGTAGAGAGGACGTTAGAGAGGACGGTAGAGACAGTAGGGAGGACGGTAGAGAGGACAGTAGGGAGGACGGTAGAGAGGACAGCAGGGAGGACGGTAGAGAGGACGGTAGGGAGGACGGTAGAGAGGACAGCAGGGAGGACGGTAGAGAGGACGGTAGAGAGGACAGCAGGGAGGACGGTAGAGAGGACAGCAGAGAGGACGGTAGAGAGAACAGCAGGGAGGACGGTAGAGAGGACAGCAGGGAGGAAGGTAGAGAGGACAGCAGGAAGGACGGTAGATAGGACAGCAGGGAGGACGGTAGAGAGGACAGCAGGAAGGACGGTAGATAGGACAGCAGGGAGGACGGTAGAGAGGACAGCAGGGAGGACGGTAGAGAGGACAGCAGGGAGGACGGTAGAGAGGACAGTAGGGAGGACGGTAGAGAGGACAGCAGAGAGGACAGCAGGGAGGACAGTAGAGAGGACAGGAGGGAGGACGGTAGAGAGGACAGCAGGGAGGACGGTAGAGAGGACAGCAGGGAGGACGGTAGAGAGGACGGTAGGGAGGACGGTAGAGAGGACAGCAGGGAGGACGGTAGAGAGGACAGCAGAGAGGACGGTAGAGAGGACAGCAGGGAGGACAGCAGGGAGGACGGTAGAGAGGACGGTAGGGAGGACGGTAGAGAGGACAGCAGGGAGGACGGTAGAGAGGACGGTAGAGAGGACGGTAGAGACAGTAGGGAGGACGGTAGAGAGGACAGTAGGGAGGACGGTAGAGAGGACAGCAGGGAGGACGGTAGAGAGGACGGTAGGGAGGACGGTAGAGAGGACAGCAGGGAGGACGGTAGAGAGGACGGTAGAGAGGACGGTAGAGAGGACAGCAGGGAGGACGGTAGAGAGGACAGCAGGGAGGACGGTAGAGAGGACAGCAGGGAGGAAGGTAGAGAGGACAGCAGGAAGGACGGTAGAGAGGACAGCAGGGAGGACGGTAGAGAGGACAGCAGGGAGGAAGGTAGAGAGGACAGCAGGGAGGACGGTAGAGAGGACAGCAGGGAGGACGGTAGAGAGGACAGCAGGGAGGACGGTAGAGAGGACAGTAGGGAGGACGGTAGAGAGGACAGCAGAGAGGACAGCAGGGAGGACAGTAGAGAGGACAGGAGGGAGGACGGTAGAGAGGACAGCAGGGAGGACGGTAGAGAGGACGGTAGAGAGGACAGCAGGGAGGACGGTAGAGAGGACAGCAGGGAGGACGGTAGAGAGGACGGTAGAGAGGACAGCAGGGAGGACTTTAGGGAGGACGGTAGAGAGGACGGTAGAGAGGACGGTAGAGAGGACAGCAGAGAGGACAGCAGGGAGGACGGTAGAGAGGACAGCAGAGAGGACGGTAGAGAGGACAGCAGGGAGGACAGCAGAGCGGACAGCAGGGAGGACAGCAGGGAGGACGGTAGGGAGGACAGTAGGGAGGACGGTAGAGAGGACAGTAGGGAGGACGGTATAGAGGACAGCAGGGAGGACGGTAGAGAGGACAGCAGGGAGGACGGTAGAGAGGACAGCAGGGAGGACGGTAGAGACAGTAGGGAGGACGGTAGAGAGGACAGTAGGGAGGACGGTAGAGAGGACAGCAGGGAGGACGGTAGAGAGGACGGTAGGGAGGACGGTAGAGAGGACAGCAGGGAGGACGGTAGAGAGGACAGCAGGGAGGACGGTAGAGAGGACAGCAGAGAGGACGGTAGAGAGAACAGCAGGGAGGACAGCAGAGCGGACAGCAGGGAGGACGGTAGAGAGGACAGCAGGGAGGACAGCAGGGAGGACGGTAGAGAGGACAGTAGGGAGGACGGTAGAGAGGACAGCAGGGAGGACGGTAGAGAGGACGGTAGGGAGGACGGTAGAGAGGACGGTAGGGAGGACGGTAGAGAGGACGGTAGGGAGGACGGTAGAGAGGACAGTAGGGAGGACGGTAGAGAGGACGGTAGGGAGGACGGTAGAGAGGACAGTAGGGAGGTCGGTAGAGAGGACAGCAGGGAGGACGGTAGAGAGGACGGTAGGGAGGACGGTAGAGAGGACAGCAGGGAGGACGGTAGAGAGGACAGCAGGGAGGAAGGTAGATAGGACAGCAGGGAGGACGGTAGAGAGGACAGCAGGGAGGACGGTAGAGAGGACAGCAGGGAGGACGGTAGAGAGGACAGCAAGGAGGACGGTAGAGAGGACAGCAGGGAGGACGGTAGAGAGGACAGTAGAGAGGACGGTAGAGAGGACAGTAGGGAGGACGGTAGATAGGACAGCAGGGAGGACGGTAGAGAGGACAGCAGGGAGGACGGTAGAGAGGACAGCAAGGAGGACGGTAGAGAGGACAGCAGGGAGGACGGTAGAGAGGACAGTAGAGAGGACGGTAGAGAGGACAGTAGGGAGGACGGTAGATAGGACAGCAGGGAGGACGGTAGAGAGGACAGCAGGGAGGACGGTAGAGAGGACGGTAGAGAGGACGGTAGAGAGGACAGCAGGGAGGACGGTAGAGAGGACAGCAGGGAGGACGGTAGATAGGACAGCAGGGAGGACGGTAGAGAGGACAGCAGGGAGGACGGTAGATAGGACAGCAGGGAGGACGGTAGATAGGACAGCAGGGAGGACGGTAGATAGGACAGCAGGGAGGACGGTAGATAGGACAGCAGGGAGGACGGTAGAGAGGACAGCAGGGAGGACGGTAGATAGGACAGCAGGGAGGACGGTAGAGAGGACAGCAGGGAGGACGGTAGAGAGGACGGTAGAGAGGACGGTAGAGAGGACAGCAGGGAGGACGGTAGATAGGACAGCAGGGAGGACGGTAGATAGGACAGCAGGGAGGACGGTAGAGAGGACAGCAAGGAGGACGGTAGAGAGGACAGCAGGGAGGACGGTAGATAGGACAGCAGGGAGGACGGTAGAGAGGACAGCAGGGAGGACGGTAGAGAGGACAGCAGGGAGGACGGTAGAGAGGACAGCAGGGAGGACGGTAGAGAGGACGGTAGAGAGGACAGCAGGGAGGACGGTAGAGAGGACGGTAGAGGGGACAGCAGGGAGGACGGTAGAGAGGACAGCAGGGAGGACGGTAGAGAGGACGGTAGAGAGGACAGCAGGGAGGACGGTAGAGAGGACGGTAGATAGGACAGCAGGGAGGACGGTAGAGAGGACAGCAGGGAGGACGGTAGAGAGGACAGCAGGGAGGACGGTAGAGAGGACGGTAGAGAGGACAGCAGGGAGGACGGTAGAGAGGACGGTAGAGAGGACAGCAGGGAGGACGGTAGAGAGGACAGCAGGGAGGACGGTAGAGAGGACGGTAGAGAGGACAGCAGGGAGGACGGTAGAGAGGACGGTAGAGAGGACAGCAGGGAGGACGGTAGAGAGGACGGTAGAGAGGACGGTAGAGAGGACAGCAGAGAGGACAGCAGGGAGGACGGTAGAGAGGACAGCAGAGAGGACGGTAGAGAGGACAGCAGGGAGGACAGCAGAGCGGACAGCAGGGAGGACGGTAGAGAGGACAGCAGGGAGGACAGCAGGGAGGACGGTAGAGAGGACAGTAGGAAGGACGGTAGAGAGGACAGCAGGGTGGACGGTAGAGAGGATAGTAGGGAGGACAGTAGAGAGGACAGCTGAGAGGACAGCAGGGAGGACGGTAGAGAGGACAGTAGGGAGGACGGTAGAGAGGACAGTAGGGAGGACGGTATAGAGGACAGCAGGGAGGACGGTAGAGAGGACAGCAGAGAGGACAGCAGGGAGGACGGTAGATAGGACAGTAGGGAGGACGGTAGAGAGGACGGTAGGGAGGACGGTAGAGAGGACAGCAGGGAGGACGGTAGAGAGGACGGTAGAGAGGACGGCAGAGAGGACAGCAGGGAGGACGGTAGAGAGGACAGCAGGGAGGACGGTAGAGAGGACAGCAGGGAGGACGGTAGAGAGGACAGCAGGGAGGACGGTAGAGAGGACAGCAGGGAGGACGGTAGAGAGGACGGTAGAGAGGACGGCAGAGAGGACAGCAGGGAGGACGGTAGAGAGGACAGCAGGGAGGACGGTAGAGAGGACAGCAGGGAGGACGGTAGAGAGGACAGCAGGGAGGACGGTAGAGGGAAGGGCAGGGAGGAAGGTAGAGAGGACAGCAAGGAGGACGGTAGAGAGGACAGCAGGGAGGACGGTAGATAGGACAGCAGGGAGGACGGTAGGGAGGACGGTAGAGAGGACGGTAGAGAGAACGGTAGAGAGGACGGTAGGGAGGACGGTAGAGAGGACAGTAGGGAGGACGGTAGAGAGGACAGTAGGGAGGACGGTAGAGAGGACAGTAGGGAGGACGGTAGAGAGGACAGCAGGAAGGACGGTAGAGAGGACGGTAGGGAGGACGGTAGAGAGGACAGCAGGGAGGACGGTAGAGAGGACGGTAGAGAGGACGGTAGAGAGGACGGTAGAGACAGTAGGGAGGACGGTAGAGAGGACAGTAGGGAGGACGGTAGAGAGGACAGCAGGGAGGACGGTAGAGAGGACGGTAGGGAGGACGGTAGAGAGGACAGCAGGGAGGACGGTAGAGAGGACGGTAGAGAGGACGGTAGAGAGGACAGCAGGGAAGACGGTAGAGAGGACAGCAGGGAGGACGGTAGAGAGGACAGCAGGGAGGAAGGTAGAGAGGACAGCAAGGAGGACGGTAGAGAGGACAGCAGGGAGGACGGTAGAGAGGACAGCAGGGAGGACGGTAGATAGGACAGCAGGGAGGACGGTAGAGAGGACATCAGGGAGGACGGTAGAGAGGACAGCAGGGAGGACGGTAGAGAGGACAGCAGGGAGGACAGTAGAGAGGACAGCAGGGAGGACAGTAGAGAGGACAGGAGGGAGGACGGTAGAGAGGACAGCAGGGAGGACGGTAGAGAGGACAGCAGGGAGGACGGTAGGGAGGACGGTAGAGAGGACGGTAGAGAGGACAGCAGGGAGGACGGTAGAGAGGACGGTAGAGAGGACGGTAGAGAGGACAGCAGAGAGGACAGCAGGGAGGACGGTAGAGAGGACAGCAGAGAGGACGGTAGAGAGGACAGCAGGGAGGACAGCAGAGCGGACAGCAGGGAGGACGGTACAGAGGACAGCAGGGAGGACAGCAGGGAGGACGGTAGAGAGGACAGTAGGAAGGACGGTAGAGAGGACAGCAGGGAGGACGGTAGAGAGGATAGTAGGGAGGACAGTAGAGAGGACAGCTGAGAGGACAGCAGGGAGGACGGTAGAGAGGACAGTAGGGAGGACGGTAGAGAGGACAGTAGGGAGGACGGTAGAGAGGACAGCAGGGAGGACAGTAGAGAGGACAGCAGAGAGGACAGCAGGGAGGACGGTATAGAGGACAGTAGGGAGGACGATAGAGAGGACAGTAGGGAGGAAGGTAGAGAGGACAGCAGGAAGGACGGTAGATAGGACAGCAGGGAGGACGGTAGAGAGGACAGCAGGAAGGACGGTAGATAGGACAGCAGGGAGGACGGTAGAGAGGACAGCAGGGAGGACGGTAGAGAGGACAGCAGGGAGGACGGTAGAGAGGACAGTAGGGAGGACGGTAGAGAGGACAGCAGAGAGGACAGCAGGGAGGACAGTAGAGAGGACAGGAGGGAGGACGGTAGAGAGGACAGCAGGGAGGACGGTAGAGAGGACAGCAGGGAGGACGGTAGAGAGGACGGTAGGGAGGACGGTAGAGAGGACAGCAGGGAGGACGGTAGAGAGGACGGTAGGGAGGACGGTAGAGAGGTCAGCAGGGAGGACAGCAGGGAGGACGGTAGAGAGGACGGTAGGGAGGACGGTAGAGAGGACAGCAGGGAGGACGGTAGAGAGGACGGTAGAGAGGACGGTAGAGACAGTAGGGAGGACGGTAGAGAGGACAGTAGGGAGGACGGTAGAGAGGACAGCAGGGAGGACGGTAGAGAGGACGGTAGGGAGGACGGTAGAGAGGACAGCAGGGAGGACGGTAGAGAGGACGGTAGAGAGGACGGTAGAGAGGACAGCAGGGAGGACGGTAGAGAGGACAGCAGGGAGGACGGTAGAGAGGACAGCAGGGAGGAAGGTAGAGAGGACAGCAGGAAGGACGGTAGAGAGGACAGCAGGGAGGACGGTAGAGAGGACAGCAGGGAGGAAGGTAGAGAGGACAGCAGTGAGGACGGTAGAGAGGACAGCAGGGAGGACGGTAGAGAGGACAGCAGGGAGGACGGTAGAGAGGACAGTAGGGAGGACGGTAGAGAGGACAGCAGAGAGGACAGCAGGGAGGACAGTAGAGAGGACAGGAGGGAGGACGGTAGAGAGGACAGCAGGGAGGACGGTAGAGAGGACGGTAGAGAGGACAGCAGGGAGGACGGTAGAGAGGACAGCAGGGAGGACGGTAGAGAGGACGGTAGAGAGGACAGCAGGGAGGACTTTAGGGAGGACGGTAGAGAGGACGGTAGAGAGGACGGTAGAGAGGACAGCAGAGAGGACAGCAGGGAGGACGGTAGAGAGGACAGCAGAGAGGACGGTAGAGAGGACAGCAGGGAGGACAGCAGAGCGGACAGCAGGGAGGACAGCAGGGAGGACGGTAGAGAGGACAGTAGGGAGGACGGTAGAGAGGACAGTAGGGAGGACGGTAGAGAGAACAGCAGGGAGGACGGTAGAGAGGACAGCAGGGAGGACGGTAGAGAGGACAGCAGGGAGGACGGTAGAGACAGTAGGGAGGACGGTAGAGAGGACAGTAGGGAGGACGGTAGAGAGGACAGCAGGGAGGACGGTAGAGAGGACGGTAGGGAGGACGGTAGAGAGGACAGCAGGGAGGACGGTAGATAGGACAGCAGGGAGGACGGTAGAGAGGACAGCAGAGAGGACGGTAGAGAGAACAGCAGGGAGGACAGCAGAGCGGACAGCAGGGAGGACGGTAGAGAGGACAGCAGGGAGGACAGCAGGGAGGACGGTAGAGAGGACAGTAGGGAGGACGGTAGAGAGGACAGTAGGGAGGACGGTAGAGAGGACGGTAGGGAGGACGGTAGAGAGGACGGTAGGGAGGACGGTAGAGAGGACGGTAGGGAGGACGGTAGAGAGGACAGTAGGGAGGACGGTAGAGAGGACGGTAGGGAGGACGGTAGAGAGGACAGTAGGGAGGTCGGTAGAGAGGACAGCAGGGAGGACGGTAGAGAGGACGGTAGGGAGGACGGTAGAGAGGACAGCAGGGAGGACGGTAGAGAGGACAGCAGGGAGGAAGGTAGATAGGACAGCAGGGAGGACGGTAGAGAGGACAGCAGGGAGGACGGTAGAGAGGACAGCAGGGAGGACGGTAGAGAGGACAGCAAGGAGGACGGTAGAGAGGACAGCAGGGAGGACGGTAGAGAGGACAGTAGAGAGGACGGTAGAGAGGACAGTAGGGAGGACGGTAGATAGGACAGCAGGGAGGACGGTAGAGAGGACAGCAGGGAGGACGGTAGAGAGGACAGCAAGGAGGACGGTAGAGAGGACAGCAGGGAGGACGGTAGAGAGGACAGTAGAGAGGACGGTAGAGAGGACAGTAGGGAGGACGGTAGATAGGACAGCAGGGAGGACGGTAGAGAGGACAGCAGGGAGGACGGTAGAGAGGACGGTAGGGAGGACGGTAGAGAGGACAGCAGGGAGGACGGTAGAGAGGACAGCAGGGAGGACGGTAGATAGGACAGCAGGGAGGACGGTAGAGAGGACAGCAGGGAGGACGGTAGATAGGACAGCAGGGAGGACGGTAGATAGGACAGCAGGGAGGACGGTAGATAGGACAGCAGGGAGGACGGTAGATAGGACAGCAGGGAGGACGGTAGAGAGGACAGCAGGGAGGACGGTAGATAGGACAGCAGGGAGGACGGTAGAGAGGACAGCAGGGAGGACGGTAGAGAGGACGGTAGAGAGGACGGTAGAGAGGACAGCAGGGAGGACGGTAGAGAGGACAGCAGGGAGGACAGTAGAGAGGACAGCAGGGAGGACAGTAGAGAGGACAGGAGGGAGGACGGTAGAGAGGACAGCAGGGAGGACGGTAGAGAGGACAGCAGGGAGGACGGTAGGGAGGACGGTAGAGAGGACGGTAGAGAGGACAGCAGGGAGGACGGTAGAGAGGACAGTAGGGAGGACGGTAGAGAGGACGGTAGAGAGGACGGTAGAGAGGACAGCAGAGAGGACGGTAGAGAGGACGGTAGAGAGGACTGTAGAGAGGACAGTAGGGAGGACGGTAGAGAGGACAGTAGGGAGGACGGTAGAGAGGACGGTAGAGAGGACGGTAGAGAGGACAGCAGAGAGGACAGCAGGGAGGACGGTAGAGAGGACAGCAGAGAGGACGGTAGAGAGGACAGCAGGGAGGACAGCAGAGCGGACAGCAGGGAGGACGGTAGAGAGGACAGCAGGGAGGACAGCAGGGAGGACGGTAGAGAGGACAGTAGGAAGGACGGTAGAGAGGACAGCAGGGAGGACGGTAGAGAGGATAGTAGGGAGGACAGTAGAGAGGACAGCTGAGAGGACAGCAGGGAGGACGGTAGAGAGGACAGTAGGGAGGACGGTAGAGAGGACAGTAGGGAGGACGGTATAGAGGACAGCAGGGAGGACGGTAGAGAGGACAGCAGGGAGGAAGGTAGAGAGGACAGCAGGAAGGACGGTAGATAGGACAGCAGGGAGGACGGTAGAGAGGACAGCAGGAAGGACGGTAGATAGGACAGCAGGGAGGACGGTAGAGAGGACAGCAGGAAGGACGGTAGATAGGACAGCAGGGAGGACGGTAGAGAGGACAGCAGGGAGGACGGTAGAGAGGACAGCAGAGAGGACGGTAGAGAGGACAGTAGAGAGGACAGGAGGGAGGACGGTAGAGAGGACAGCAGGGAGGACGGTAGAGAGGACAGCAGGGAGGACGGTAGAGAGGACGGTAGGGAGGACGGTAGAGAGGACAGCAGGGAGGACGGTAGAGAGGACGGTAGGGAGGACGGTAGAGAGGACGGTAGAGAGGACAGCAGGGAGGACGGTAGAGAGGACGGTAGGGAGGACGGTAGAGAGGACAGCAGGGAGGACGGTAGAGAGGACGGTAGAGAGGACGGTAGAGACAGTAGGGAGGACGGTAGAGAGGACAGTAGGGAGGACGGTAGAGAGGACAGCAGGGAGGACGGTAGAGAGGACGGTAGGGAGGACGGTAGAGAGGACAGCAGGGAGGACGGTAGAGAGGACGGTAGAGAGGACGGTAGAGAGGACAGCAGGGAGGACGGTAGAGAGGACAGCAGGGAGGACGGTAGAGAGGACAGCAGGGAGGAAGGTAGAGAGGACAGCAGGAAGGACGGTAGAGAGGACAGCAGGGAGGACGGTAGAGAGGACAGCAGGGAGGAAGGTAGAGAGGACAGCAGGGAGGACGGTAGAGAGGACAGTAGGGAGGACGGTAGAGAGGACAGCAGGGAGGACGGTAGAGAGGACGGTAGGGAGGACGGTAGAGAGGACAGCAGAGAGGACAGCAGGGAGGACGGTAGAGAGGACAGCAGGGAGGACGGTAGAGAGGACAGCAGGGAGGAAGGTAGAGAGGACAGCAGGAAGGACGGTAGAGAGGACAGCAGGGAGGACGGTAGAGAGGACAGCAGGGAGGAAGGTAGAGAGGACAGCAGGGAGGACGGTAGAGAGGACAGCAGGGAGGACGGTAGAGAGGACAGCAGGGAGGACGGTAGAGAGGACGGTAGGGAGGACGGTAGAGAGGACAGCAGAGAGGACAGCAGGGAGGACAGTAGAGAGGACAGGAGGGAGGACGGTAGAGAGGACAGCAGGGAGGACGGTAGAGAGGACGGTAGAGAGGACAGCAGGGAGGACGGTAGAGAGGACAGCAGGGAGGACGGTAGAGAGGACGGTAGAGAGGACAGCAGGGAGGACGGTAGGGAGGACGGTAGAGAGGACGGTAGAGAGGACGGTAGAGAGGACAGCAGAGAGGACAGCAGGGAGGACGGTAGAGAGGACAGCAGGGAGGACGGTAGAGAGGACAGCAGGGAGGACAGCAGAGCGGACAGCAGGGAGGACAGCAGGGAGGACGGTAGAGAGGACAGTAGGGAGGACGGTAGATAGGACAGCAGGGAGGACGGTATAGAGGACAGCAGGGAGGACGGTAGAGAGGACAGCAGGGAGGACGGTAGAGAGGACAGCAGGGAGGACGGTAGAGACAGTAGGGAGGACGGTAGAGAGGACAGTAGGGAGGACGGTAGAGAGGACAGCAGGGAGGACGGTAGATAGGACAGCAGGGAGGACGGTAGAGAGGACAGCAGAGAGGACGGTAGAGAGAACAGCAGGGAGGACAGCAGAGCGGACAGCAGGGAGGACGGTAGAGAGGACAGCAGGGAGGACAGCAGGGAGGACGGTAGAGAGGACAGTAGGGAGGACGGTAAAGAGGACAGCAGGGAGGACGGTAGAGAGGACGGTAGGGAGGACGGTAGAGAGGACGGTAGGGAGGACGGTAGAGAGGACGGTAGGGAGGACGGTAGAGAGGACAGTAGGGAGGACGGTAGAGAGGACGGTAGGGAGGACGGTAGAGAGGACAGTAGGGAGGACGGTAGAGAGGACAGCAGGGAGGACGGTAGAGAGGACGGTAGGGAGGACGGTAGAGAGGACAGCAGGGAGGACGGTAGAGAGGACGGTAGAGAGGACGGTAGAGACAGTAGGGAGGACGGTAGAGAGGACAGTAGGGAGGACGGTAGAGAGGACAGCAGGGAGGACGGTAGAGAGGACGGTAGGGAGGACGGTAGAGAGGACAGCAGGGAGGACGGTAGAGAGGACGGTAGAGAGGACGGTAGAGAGGACAGCAGGGAGGACGGTAGAGAGGACAGCAGGGAGGACGGTAGAGAGGACAGCAGGGAGGAAGGTAGATAGGACAGCAGGGAGGACGGTAGAGAGGACAGCAGGGAGGACGGTAGAGAGGACAGCAGGGAGGACAGTAGAGAGGACAGCAAGGAGGACGGTAGAGAGGACAGCAGGGAGGACGGTAGATAGGACAGCAGGGAGGACGGTAGAGAGGACAGCAGGGAGGACGGTAGAGAGGACGGTAGAGAGGACGGTAGAGAGGACAGCAGGGAGGACGGTAGAGAGGACAGCAGGGAGGACGGTAGATAGGACAGCAGGGAGGACGGTAGAGAGGACAGCAGGGAGGACAATAGATAGGACAGCAGGGAGGACGGTAGATAGGACAGCAGGGAGGACGGTAGATAGGACAGCAGGGAGGACGGTAGATAGGACAGCAGGGAGGACGGTAGAGAGGACAGCAGGGAGGACGGTAGATAGGACAGCAGGGAGGACAGTAGAGAGGACAGCAGGGAGGACGGTAGAGAGGACGGTAGAGAGGACGGTAGAGAGGACAGCAGGGAGGACGGTAGAGAGGACAGCAGGGAGGACGGTAGATAGGACAGCAGGGAGGACGGTAGAGAGGACAGCAAGGAGGACGGTAGAGAGGACAGCAGGGAGAACGGTAGATAGGACAGCAGGGAGGACGGTAGAGAGGACAGCAGGGAGGACGGTAGAGAGGACAGCAGGGAGGACGGTAGAGAGGACAGCAGGGAGGACGGTAGAGAGGACGGTAGAGAGGACAGCAGGGAGGACGGTAGAGAGGACGGTAGAGAGGACAGCAGGGAGGACGGTAGAGAGGACAGCAGGGAGGACGGTAGAGAGGACGGTAGAGAGGACAGCAGGGAGGACGGTAGAGAGGACGGTAGATAGGACAGCAGGGAGGACGGTAGAGAGGACAGCAGGGAGGACGGTAGAGAGGACAGCAGGGAGGACGGTAGAGAGGACAGCAGGGAGGACGGTAGAGAGGACGGTAGAGAGGACAGCAGGGAGGACGGTAGAGAGGACGGTAGATAGGACAGCAGGGAGGACGGTAGAGAGGACAGCAGGGAGGACGGTAGAGAGGACAGCAGGGAGGACGGTAGAGAGGACAGTAGGGAGGACGGTAGAGAGGACAGCAGGGAGGACGGTAGATAGGACGGTAGAGAGGACGGTAGAGAGGACAGCAGGGAGGACGGTAGAGAGGACAGCAGGGAGGAAGGTAGAGAGGACAGCAGGGAGGACGGTAGAGAGGACAGCAGGGAGGACGGTAGAGAGGACAGCAGGGAGGACGGTAGAGAGGACAGTAGGGAGGACGGTAGAGAGGACAGCAGAGAGGACAGCAGGGAGGACAGTAGAGAGGACAGGAGGGAGGACGGTAGAGAGGACAGCAGGGAGGACGGTAGAGAGGACGGTAGAGAGGACAGCAGGGAGGACGGTAGAGAGGACAGCAGGGAGGACGGTAGAGAGGACGGTAGAGAGGACAGCAGGGAGGACGGTAGGGAGGACGGTAGAGAGGACGGTAGAGAGGACGGTAGAGAGGACAGCAGAGAGGACAGCAGGGAGGACGGTAGAGAGGACAGCAGAGAGGACGGTAGAGAGGACAGCAGGGAGGACAGCAGAGCGGACAGCAGGGAGGACAGCAGGGAGGACGGTAGAGAGGACAGTAGGGAGGACGGTAGAGAGGACAGTAGGGAGGACGGTATAGAGGACAGCAGGGAGGACGGTAGAGAGGACAGCAAGGAGGACGGTAGAGAGGACAGCAGGGAGGACGGTAGAGACAGTAGGGAGGACGGTAGAGAGGACAGTAGGGAGGACGGTAGAGAGGACAGCAGGGAGGACGGTAGAGAGGACGGTAGGGAGGACGGTAGAGAGGACAGCAGGGAGGACGGTAGATAGGACAGCAGGGAGGACGGTAGAGAGGACAGCAGAGAGGACGGTAGAGAGAACAGCAGGGAGGACAGCAGAGCGGACAGCAGGGAGGACGGTAGAGAGGACAGCAGAGAGGACAGCAGGGAGGACGGTAGATAGGACAGTAGGGAGGACGGTAGAGAGGACAGCAGGGAGGACGGTAGAGAGGACGGTAGGGAGGACGGTAGAGAGGACGGTAGGGAGGACGGTAGAGAGGACGGTAGGGAGGACGGTAGAGAGGACAGTAGGGAGGACGGTAGAGAGGACGGTAGGGAGGACGGTAGAGAGGACAGTAGGGAGGACGGTAGAGAGGACAGCAGGGAGGACGGTAGAGAGGACGGTAGGGAGGACGGTAGAGAGGACAGCAGGGAGGACGGTAGAGAGGACGGTAGAGAGGACGGTAGAGACAGTAGGGAGGACGGTAGAGAGGACAGTAGGGAGGACGGTAGAGAGGACAGCAGGGAGGACGGTAGAGAGGACGGTAGGGAGGACGGTAGAGAGGACAGCAGGGAGGACGGTAGAGAGGACGGTAGAGAGGACGGTAGAGAGGACAGCAGGGAGGACGGTAGAGAGGACAGCAGGGAGGACGGTAGAGAGGACAGCAGGGAGGAAGGTAGAGAGGACAGCAAGGAGGACGGTAGAGAGGACAGCAGGGAGGACGGTAGATAGGACAGCAGGGAGGACGGTAGAGAGGACAGCAGGGAGGACGGTAGAGAGGACAGCAAGGAGGACGGTAGAGAGGACAGCAGGGAGGACGGTAGATAGGACAGCAGGGAGGACGGTAAAGAGGACAGCAGGGAGGACGGTAGAGAGGACAGCAGGGAGGACGGTAGAGAGGACAGCAGGGAGGACGGTAGAGAGGACGGTAGAGAGGACAGCAGGGAGGACGGTAGAGAGGACGGTAGAGAGGACAGCAGGGAGGACGGTAGAGAGGACAGCAGGGAGGACGGTAGAGAGGACGGTAGAGAGGACAGCAGGGAGGACGGTAGAGAGGACGGTAGATAGGACAGCAGGGAGGACGGTAAAGAGGACAGCAGGGAGGACGGTAGAGAGGACAGCAGGGAGGACGGTAGAGAGGACAGCAGGGAGGACGGTAGAGAGGACGGTAGAGAGGACAGCAGGGAGGACGGTAGAGAGGACGGTAGAGAGGACGGTAGAGAGGACAGCAGGGAGGACGGTAGAGAGGACAGCAGGGAGGACGGTAGAGAGGACAGTAGGGAGGACGGTATAGAGGACAGCAGGGAGGACGGTAGAGAGGACAGCAGAGAGGACAGCAGGGAGGACGGTAGATAGGACAGTAGGGAGGACGGTAGAGAGGACGGTAGGGAGGACGGTAGAGAGGACAGCAGGGAGGACGGTAGAGAGGACGGTAGAGAGGACGGCAGAGAGGACAGCAGGGAGGACGGTAGAGAGGACAGCAGGGAAGACGGTAGAGAGGACGGTAGAGAGGACGGTAGAGAGGACAGCAGGGAAGACGGTAGAGAGGACAGCAGGGAGGACGGTAGAGAGGACAGCAGGGAGGAAGGTAGAGAGGACAGCAAGGAGGACGGTAGAGAGGACAGCAGGGAGGACGGTAGAGAGGACAGCAGGGAGGACGGTAGAGAGGACAGCAGGGAGGACGGTAGAGAGGACAGCAAGGAGGACGGTAGAGAGGACAGCAGGGAGGACGGTAGAGAGGACAGCAGGGAGGACAGTAGAGAGGACAGCAGGGAGGACAGTAGAGAGGACAGGAGGGAGGACGGTAGAGAGGACAGCAGGGAGGACGGTAGAGAGGACAGCAGGGAGGACGGTAGGGAGGACGGTAGAGAGGACGGTAGAGAGGACAGCAGGGAGGACGGTAGAGAGGACAGTAGGGAGGACGGTAGAGAGGACGGTAGGGAGGACGGTAGAGAGGACAGCAGGGAAGACGGTAGAGAGGACGGTAGAGAGGACTGTAGAGTGGACAGTAGGGAGGACGGTAGAGAGGACAGTAGGGAGGACGGTAGAGAGGACGGTAGAGAGGACGGTAGAGAGGACAGCAGAGAGGACAGCAGGGAGGACGGTAGAGAGGACAGCAGAGAGGACGGTAGAGAGGACAGCAGGGAGGACAGCAGAGCGGACAGCAGGGAGGACGGTAGAGAGGACAGCAGGGAGGACAGCAGGGAGGACGGTAGAGAGGACAGTAGGAAGGACGGTAGAGAGGACAGCAGGGAGGACGGTAGAGAGGATAGTAGGGAGGACAGTAGAGAGGACAGCTGAGAGGACAGCAGGGAGGACGGTAGAGAGGACAGTAGGGAGGACGGTAGAGAGGACAGTAGGGAGGACGGTATAGAGGACAGCAGGGAGGACGGTAGAGAGGACAGCAGAGAGGACAGCAGGGAGGACGGTAGATAGGACAGTAGGGAGGACGGTAGAGAGGACGGTAGGGAGGACGGTAGAGAGGACGTTAGAGAGGACGGTAGAGACAGTAGGGAGGACGGTAGAGAGGACAGTAGGGAGGACGGTAGAGAGGACAGCAGGGAGGACGGTAGAGAGGACGGTAGGGAGGACGGTAGAGAGGACAGCAGGGAGGACGGTAGAGAGGACGGTAGAGAGGACAGCAGGGAGGACGGTAGAGAGGACAGCAGGGAGGACGGTAGAGAGGACAGCAGGGAGGACGGTAGAGAGGACAGCAGGGAGGAAGGTAGAGAGGACAGCAGGAAGGACGGTAGATAGGACAGCAGGGAGGACGGTAGAGAGGACAGCAGGAAGGACGGTAGATAGGACAGCAGGGAGGACGGTAGAGAGGACAGCAGGGAGGACGGTAGAGAGGACAGCAGGGAGGACGGTAGAGAGGACAGTAGGGAGGACGGTAGAGAGGACAGCAGAGAGGACAGCAGGGAGGACAGTAGAGAGGACAGGAGGGAGGACGGTAGAGAGGACAGCAGGGAGGACGGTAGAGAGGACAGCAGGGAGGACGGTAGAGAGGACGGTAGGGAGGACGGTAGAGAGGACAGCAGGGAGGACGGTAGAGAGGACGGTAGGGAGGACGGTAGAGAGGACAGCAGAGAGGACAGCAGGGAGGACGGTAGAGAGGACGGTAGGGAGGACGGTAGAGAGGACGGCAGGGAGGACGGTAGAGAGGACGGTAGAGAGGACGGTAGAGACAGTAGGGAGGACGGTAGAGAGGACAGTAGGGAGGACGGTAGAGAGGACAGCAGGGAGGACGGTAGAGAGGACGGTAGGGAGGACGGTAGAGAGGACAGCAGGGAGGACGGTAGAGAGGACGGTAGAGAGGACGGTAGAGAGGACAGCAGGGAGGACGGTAGAGAGGACAGCAGGGAGGACGGTAGAGAGGACAGCAGGGAGGAAGGTAGAGAGGACAGCAGGAAGGACGGTAGAGAGGACAGCAGGGAGGACGGTAGAGAGGACAGCAGGGAGGAAGGTAGAGAGGACAGCAGGGAGGACGGTAGAGAGGACAGCAGGGAGGACGGTAGAGAGGACAGCAGGGAGGACGGTAGAGAGGACAGTAGGGAGGACGGTAGAGAGGACAGCAGAGAGGACAGCAGGGAGGACAGTAGAGAGGACAGGAGGGAGGACGGTAGAGAGGACAGCAGGGAGGACGGTAGAGAGGACGGTAGAGAGGACAGCAGGGAGGACGGTAGAGAGGACAGCAGGGAGGACGGTAGAGAGGACGGTAGAGAGGACAGCAGGGAGGACTTTAGGGAGGACGGTAGAGAGGACGGTAGAGAGGACGGTAGAGAGGACAGCAGAGAGGACAGCAGGAAGGACGGTAGAGAGGACAGCAGGGAGGACGGTAGAGAGGACAGCAGGGAGGACAGCAGAGCGGACAGCAGGGAGGACAGCAGGGAGGACGGTAGAGAGGACAGTAGGGAGGACGGTAGAGAGGACAGTAGGGAGGACGGTATAGAGGACAGCAGGGAGGACGGTAGAGAGGACAGCAGGGAGGACGGTAGAGAGGACAGCAGGGAGGACGGTAGAGACAGTAGGGAGGACGGTAGAGAGGACAGTAGGGAGGACGGTAGAGAGGACAGCAGGGAGGACGGTAGAGAGGACGGTAGGGAGGACGGTAGAGACAGTAGGGAGGGCGGTAGAGAGGACAGTAGGGAGGACGGTAGAGAGGACAGCAGAGAGGACGGTAGAGAGAACAGCAGGGAGGACAGCAGAGCGGACAGCAGGGAGGACGGTAGAGAGGACAGCAGGGAGGACAGCAGGGAGGACGGTAGAGAGGACAGTAGGGAGGACGGTAGAGAGGACGGTAGGGAGGACGGTAGAGAGGACAGTAGGGAGGACGGTAGAGAGGACGGTAGGGAGGACGGTAGAGAGGACAGTAGGGAGGTCGGTAGAGAGGACAGCAGGGAGGACGGTAGAGAGGACGGTAGGGAGGACGGTAGAGAGGACAGCAGGGAGGACGGTAGAGAGGACAGCAGGGAGGACGGTAGATAGGACGGCAGGGAGGACGGTAGAGAGGACAGCAGGGAGGACGGTAGAGAGGACAGCAGGGAGGACGGTAGAGAGGACAGCAAGGAGGACGGTAGAGAGGACAGCAGGGAGGACGGTAGAGAGGACAGTAGAGAGGACGGTAGAGAGGACAGTAGGGAGGACGGTAGATAGGACAGCAGGGAGGACGGTAGAGAGGACAGCAGGGAGGACGGTAGAGAGGACAGCAAGGAGGACGGTAGAGAGGACAGCAGGGAGGACGGTAGAGAGGACAGTAGAGAGGACGGTAGAGAGGACAGTAGGGAGGACGGTAGATAGGACAGCAGGGAGGACGGTAGAGAGGACAGCAGGGAGGACGGTAGAGAGGACGGTAGAGAGGACGGTAGAGAGGACAGCAGGGAGGACGGTAGAGAGGACAGCAGGGAGGACGGTAGATAGGACAGCAGGGAGGACGGTAGAGAGGACAGCAGGGAGGACGGTAGATAGGACAGCAGGGAGGACGGTAGATAGGACAGCAGGGAGGACGGTAGATAGGACAGCAGGGAGGACGGTAGATAGGACAGCAGGGAGGACGGTAGAGAGGACAGCAGGGAGGACGGTAGATAGGACAGCAGGGAGGACGGTAGAGAGGACAGCAGGGAGGACGGTAGAGAGGACGGTAGAGAGGACGGTAGAGAGGACAGCAGGGAGGACGGTAGATAGGACAGCAGGGAGGACGGTAGATAGGACAGCAGGGAGGACGGTAGAGAGGACAGCAAGGAGGACGGTAGAGAGGACAGCAGGGAGGACGGTAGATAGGACAGCAGGGAGGACGGTAGAGAGGACAGCAGGGAGGACGGTAGAGAGGACAGCAGGGAGGACGGTAGAGAGGACAGCAGGGAGGACGGTAGAGAGGACGGTAGAGAGGACAGCAGGGAGGACGGTAGAGAGGACGGTAGAGGGGACAGCAGGGAGGACGGTAGAGAGGACAGCAGGGAGGACGGTAGAGAGGACGGTAGAGAGGACAGCAGGGAGGACGGTAGAGAGGACGGTAGATAGGACAGCAGGGAGGACGGTAGAGAGGACAGCAGGGAGGACGGTAGAGAGGACAGCAGGGAGGACGGTAGAGAGGACGGTAGAGAGGACAGCAGGGAGGACGGTAGAGAGGACGGTAGAGAGGACAGCAGGGAGGACGGTAGAGAGGACGGTAGAGAGGACAGCAGGGAGGACGGTAGAGAGGACGGTAGAGAGGACAGCAGGGAGGACGGTAGAGAGGACGGTAGAGAGGACGGTAGAGAGGACAGCAGAGAGGACAGCAGGGAGGACGGTAGAGAGGACAGCAGAGAGGACGGTAGAGAGGACAGCAGGGAGGACAGCAGAGCGGACAGCAGGGAGGACGGTAGAGAGGACAGCAGGGAGGACAGCAGGGAGGACGGTAGAGAGGACAGTAGGAAGGACGGTAGAGAGGACAGCAGGGTGGACGGTAGAGAGGATAGTAGGGAGGACAGTAGAGAGGACAGCTGAGAGGACAGCAGGGAGGACGGTAGAGAGGACAGTAGGGAGGACGGTAGAGAGGACAGTAGGGAGGACGGTATAGAGGACAGCAGGGAGGACGGTAGAGAGGACAGCAGAGAGGACAGCAGGGAGGACGGTAGATAGGACAGTAGGGAGGACGGTAGAGAGGACGGTAGGGAGGACGGTAGAGAGGACAGCAGGGAGGACGGTAGAGAGGACGGTAGAGAGGACGGCAGAGAGGACAGCAGGGAGGACGGTAGAGAGGACAGCAGGGAGGACGGTAGAGAGGACAGCAGGGAGGACGGTAGAGAGGATAGCAGGGAGGACGGTAGAGAGGACAGCAGGGAGGACGGTAGAGAGGACGGTAGAGAGGACGGCAGAGAGGACAGCAGGGAGGACGGTAGAGAGGACAGCAGGGAGGACGGTAGAGAGGACAGCAGGGAGGACGGTAGAGAGGACAGCAGGGAGGACGGTAGAGGGAAGGGCAGGGAGGAAGGTAGAGAGGACAGCAAGGAGGACGGTAGAGAGGACAGCAGGGAGGACGGTAGATAGGACAGCAGGGAGGACGGTAGGGAGGACGGTAGAGAGGACGGTAGAGAGAACGGTAGAGAGGACGGTAGGGAGGACGGTAGAGAGGACAGTAGGGAGGACGGTAGAGAGGACAGTAGGGAGGACGGTAGAGAGGACAGTAGGGAGGACGGTAGAGAGGACAGCAGGAAGGACGGTAGAGAGGACGGTAGGGAGGACGGTAGAGAGGACAGCAGGGAGGACGGTAGAGAGGACGGTAGAGAGGACGGTAGAGAGGACGGTAGAGACAGTAGGGAGGACGGTAGAGAGGACAGTAGGGAGGACGGTAGAGAGGACAGCAGGGAGGACGGTAGAGAGGACGGTAGGGAGGACGGTAGAGAGGACAGCAGGGAGGACGGTAGAGAGGACGGTAGAGAGGACGGTAGAGAGGACAGCAGGGAAGACGGTAGAGAGGACAGCAGGGAGGACGGTAGAGAGGACAGCAGGGAGGAAGGTAGAGAGGACAGCAAGGAGGACGGTAGAGAGGACAGCAGGGAGGACGGTAGAGAGGACAGCAGGGAGGACGGTAGATAGGACAGCAGGGAGGACGGTAGAGAGGACATCAGGGAGGACGGTAGAGAGGACAGCAGGGAGGACGGTAGAGAGGACAGCAGGGAGGACAGTAGAGAGGACAGCAGGGAGGACAGTAGAGAGGACAGGAGGGAGGACGGTAGAGAGGACAGCAGGGA
Source organism: Littorina saxatilis (assembly GCF_037325665.1). Classification (NCBI taxonomy): domain Eukaryota; kingdom Metazoa; phylum Mollusca; class Gastropoda; order Littorinimorpha; family Littorinidae; genus Littorina; species Littorina saxatilis. The sequence goes on from NC_090248.1 coordinate 831,177, forward strand.
GGACGGTAGAGAGGACAGCAGGGAGGACGGTAGGGAGGACGGTAGAGAGGACGGTAGAGAGGACAGCAGGGAGGACGGTAGAGAGGACGGTAGAGAGGACGGTAGAGAGGACAGCAGAGAGGACAGCAGGGAGGACGGTAGAGAGGACAGCAGAGAGGACGGTAGAGAGGACAGCAGGGAGGACAGCAGAGCGGACAGCAGGGAGGACGGTACAGAGGACAGCAGGGAGGACAGCAGGGAGGACGGTAGAGAGGACAGTAGGAAGGACGGTAGAGAGGACAGCAGGGAGGACGGTAGAGAGGATAGTAGGGAGGACAGTAGAGAGGACAGCTGAGAGGACAGCAGGGAGGACGGTAGAGAGGACAGTAGGGAGGACGGTAGAGAGGACAGTAGGGAGGACGGTAGAGAGGACAGCAGGGAGGACAGTAGAGAGGACAGCAGAGAGGACAGCAGGGAGGACGGTATAGAGGACAGCAGGGAGGACGGTAGAGAGGACAGCAGAGAGGACAGCAGGGAGGACGGTAGATAGGACAGTAGGGAGGACAGCAGGGAGGACGGTAGATAGGACAGCAGGGAGGACAGTAGAGAGGACAGCAGAGAGGACAGTAGGGAGGACGGTATAGAGGACAGCAGGGAGGACGGTAGAGAGGACAGCAGAGAGGACAGCAGGGAGGACGGTAGATAGGACAGTAGGGAGGACGGTAGAGAGGACGGTAGGGAGGACGGTAGAGAGGACAGCAGGGAGGACGGTAGAGAGGACGGTAGAGAGGACGGCAGAGAGGACAGCAGGGAGGACGGTAGAGAGGACGTTAGAGAGGACGGTAGAGACAGTAGGGAGGACGGTAGAGAGGACAGTAGGGAGGACGGTAGAGAGGACAGCAGGGAGGACGGTAGAGAGGACGGTAGGGAGGACGGTAGAGAGGACAGCAGGGAGGACGGTAGAGAGGACGGTAGAGAGGACGGTAGAGACAGTAGGGAGGACGGTAGAGAGGACAGTAGGGAGGACGGTAGAGAGGACAGCAGGGAGGACGGTAGAGAGGACGGTAGGGAGGACGGTAGAGAGGACAGCAGGGAGGACGGTAGAGAGGACGGTAGAGAGGACGGTAGAGAGGACAGCAGGGAAGACGGTAGAGAGGACAGCAGGGAGGACGGTAGAGAGGACAGCAGGGAGGAAGGTAGAGAGGACAGCAAGGAGGACGGTAGAGAGGACAGCAGGGAGGACGGTAGAGAGGACAGCAGGGAGGACGGTAGATAGGACAGCAGGGAGGACGGTAGAGAGGACATCAGGGAGGACGGTAGAGAGGACAGCAGGGAGGACGGTAGAGAGGACAGCAGGGAGGACAGTAGAGAGGACAGCAGGGAGGACAGTAGAGAGGACAGGAGGGAGGACGGTAGAGAGGACAGCAGGGAGGACGGTAGAGAGGACAGCAGGGAGGACGGTAGGGAGGACGGTAGAGAGGACGGTAGAGAGGACAGCAGGGAGGACGGTAGAGAGGACGGTAGAGAGGACGGTAGAGAGGACAGCAGAGAGGACAGCAGGGAGGACGGTAGAGAGGACAGCAGAGAGGACGGTAGAGAGGACAGCAGGGAGGACAGCAGAGCGGACAGCAGGGAGGACGGTAGAGAGGACAGCAGGGAGGACAGCAGGGAGGACGGTAGAGAGGACAGTAGGAAGGACGGTAGAGAGGACAGCAGGGAGGACGGTAGAGAGGATAGTAGGGAGGACAGTAGAGAGGACAGCTGAGAGGACAGCAGGGAGGACGGTAGAGAGGACAGTAGGGAGGACGGTAGAGAGGACAGTAGGGAGGACGGTAGAGAGGACAGCAGGGAGGACAGTAGAGAGGACAGCAGAGAGGACAGCAGGGAGGACGGTAGAGAGGACAGCAGGGTGAGGACAGTAGAGAGGACAGCAGAGAGGACAGCAGGGAGGACGGTAGATAGGACAGTAGGGAGGACAGCAGGGAGGACGGTAGATAGGACAGCAGGGAGGACAGTAGAGAGGACAGCAGAGAGGACAGTAGGGAGGACGGTATAGAGGACAGCAGGGTGAGGACGGTAGAGAGGACAGCAGAGAGGACAGCAGGGAGGACGGTAGATAGGACAGTAGGGAGGACGGTAGAGAGGACGGTAGGGAGGACGGTAGAGAGGACAGCAGGGAGGACGGTAGAGAGGACGGTAGAGAGGACGGCAGAGAGGACAGCAGGGAGGACGGTAGAGAGGACGTTAGAGAGGACGGTAGAGACAGTAGGGAGGACGGTAGAGAGGACAGTAGGGAGGACGGTAGAGAGGACAGCAGGGAGGACGGTAGAGAGGACGGTAGGGAGGACGGTAGAGAGGACAGCAGGGAGGACGGTAGAGAGGACGGTAGAGAGGACGGTAGAGAGGACAGCAGGGAGGACGGTAGAGAGGACAGCAGGGAGGACGGTAGAAAGGACAGCAGGGAGGAAGGTAGAGAGGACAGCAAGGAGGACGGTAGAGAGGACAGCAGGAAGGACGGTAGATAGGACAGCAGGGAGGACGGTAGAGAGGACAGTAGAGAGGACAGCAGAGAGGACAGTAGGGAGGACGGTATAGAGGACAGCAGGGAGGACGGTAGAGAGGACGGTAGAGAGGACGGTAGATAGGACAGCAGGGATGACAGTAGAGAGGACAGGAGGGAGGACGGTAGAGAGGACAGCAGGGAGGACGGTAGAGAGGACGGTAGAGAGGACAGCAGGGAGGACGGTAGGGAGGACGGTAGAGAGGACGGTAGAGAGGACGGTAGAGAGGACAGCAGAGAGGACGGTAGGGAGGACGGTAGAGAGGACGGTAGAGAGGACAGCAGGGAGGACAGCAGAGCGGACAGCAGGGAGGACAGCAGGGAGGACGGTAGAGAGGACAGCAGGGAGGACGGTAGAGAGGACGGTAGATAGGACAGCAGGGAGGACGGTAGAGAGGACAGCAGAGAGGACGGTAGAGAGGACAGCAGGGAGGACAGCAGAGCGGACAGCAGGGAGGACAGCAGGGAGGACGGTAGAGAGGACAGTAGGGAGGACGGTAGAGAGGACAGTATCGAGGACGGTAGAGAGGACAGCAGGGAGGACGGTAGAGAGGACGGTAGGGAGGACGGTAGAGAGGACAGCAGGGAGGACGGTAGAGAGGACAGCAGGGAGGACGGTAGATAGGACAGCAGGGAGGACGGTAGAGAGGACAGCAGGGAGGACAGCAGAGCGGACAGCAGGGAGGACGGTAGAGAGGACAGCAGGGAGGACAGCAGGGAGGACGGTAGAGAGGACAGTAGGGAGGACGGTTGAGAGGACAGTAGGGAGGACGATAGAGAGGACAGCAGGGAGGACGGTAGAGAGGACGGTAGGGAGGACGGTAGAGAGGACAGCAGGGAGGACGGTAGAGAGGACGGTAGAGAGGACGGTAGAGACAGTAGGGAGGACGGTAGAGAGGACAGTAGGGAGGACGGTAGAGAGGACAGCAGGGAGGACGGTAGAGAGGACGGTAGGGAGGACGGTAGAGAGGACAGCAGGGAGGACGGTAGAGAGGACGGTAGAGAGGACGGTAGAGAGGACAGCAGGGAGGACGGTAGAGAGGACAGCAGGGAGGACGGTAGAGAGGACAGCAGGGAGGAAGGTAGAGAGGACAGCAAGGAGGACGGTAGAGAGGACAGCAGGGAGGACGGTAGAGAGGACGGTAGGGAGGACGGTAGAGAGGACAGCAGGGAGAACGGTAGAGAGGACAGCAGGGAGGACGGTAGAGAGGACAGTAGGGAGGACGGTAGAGAGGACGGTAGAGAGGACGGTAGAGAGGACAGCAGGGAGGACGGTAGAGAGGACAGCAGGGAGGACGGTAGAGAGGACAGCAGAGAGGACAGCAGGGAGGACAGTAGAGAGGACAGGAGGGAGGACGGTAGAGAGGACAGCAGGGAGGACGGTAGAGAGGACAGCAGGGAGGACGGTAGAGAGGACAGCAGAGAGGACGGTAGAGAGGACAGCAGGGAGGACGGTAGAGAGGACAGCAGGGAGGACGGTAGAGAGGACAGCAGGGAGGACGGTAGAGAGGACAGCAGGGAGGACGGTAGAGAGGACAGCAGGGAGGACGGTAGAGAGGACAGCAGGGAGGACGGTAGAGAGGACAGCAGAGAGGACGGTAGAGAGGACAGCAGGGAGGACGGTAGAGAGGACAGCAGGGAGGACGGTAGATAGGACAGCAGGGAGGACGGTAGATAGGACAGCAGGGAGGACGGTAGAGAGGACGGTAGAGAGGACAGCAGGGAGGACGGTAGATAGGACAGCAGAGAGGACGGTAGAGAGGACAGCAGGGAGGACGGTAGAGAGGACGGTAGAGAGGACGGTAGAGAGGACAGCAGAGAGGACAGCAGGGAGGACGGTAGAGAGGACAGCAGAGAGGACGGTAGAGAGGACAGCAGGGAGGACAGCAGAGCGGACAGCAGGGAGGACGGTAGAGAGGACAGCAGGGAGGACGGTAGAGAGGACAGCAGGGAGGACGGTAGATAGGACAGCAGGGAGGACAGTAGAGAGGACAGGAGGGAGGACGGTAGAGAGGACAGCAGGGAGGACGGTAGAGAGGACAGCAGGGAGGACGGTAGAGAGGACAGCAGGGAGGACGGTAGATAGGACAGCAGGGAGGACGGTAGAGAGGACAGCAGGGAGGACGGTAGAGAGGACAGCAGGGAGGACGGTAGAGAGGACAGCAGGGAGGACGGTAGATAGGACAGCAGGGAGGACGGTAGAGAGGACAGCAGGGAGGACGGTAGAGAGGACGGTAGAGAGGACAGCAGGGAGGACGGTAGATAGGACAGCAGAGAGGACGGTAGAGAGGACAGCAGGGAGGACGGTAGAGAGGACGGTAGAGAGGACGGTAGAGAGGACAGCAGAGAGGACAGCAGGGAGGACGGTAGAGAGGACAGCAGAGAGGACGGTAGAGAGTACAGCAGGGAGGACAGCAGAGCGGACAGCAGGGAGGACGGTAGAGAGGACAGCAGGGAGGACAGCAGGGAGGACGGTAGAGAGGACAGTAGGAAGGACGGTAGAGAGGACAGCAGGGAGGACGGTAGAGAGGACAGTAGGGAGGACGGTAGAGAGGACAGTAGGGAGGACAGTAGAGAGGACAGCTGAGAGGACAGCAGGGAGGACGGTAGAGAGGACAGTAGGGAGGACGGTAGAGAGGACAGTAGGGAGGACAGCAGGGAGGACAGCAGGGAGGACGGTAGATAGGACAGTAGGGAGGACGGTAGAGAGGACGGTAGGGAGGACGGTAGAGAGGACAGCAGGGAGGACGGTAGAGAGGACGGTAGAGAGGACAGCAGAGAGGACAGCAGGGAGGACGGTAGAGAGGACAGCAGGGAGGACGGTAGAGGGAAGGGCAGGGAGGAAGGTAGAGAGGACAGCAAGGAGGACGGTAGAGAGGACAGCAGGGAGGACGGTAGATAGGACAGCAGGGAGGACGGTAGAGAGGACAGCAGGGAGGACGGTAGAGAGGACGATAGAGAGGACAGCAGGGAGGACGGTAGAGAGGACAGCAGGGAGGACGATAGAGAGGACAGCAGGGAGGACGGCAGAGAGGACAGCAGGGAGGACGATAGAGAGGACAGCAGGGAGGACGGTAGAGAGGACAGCAGGGAGGACGGTAGAGAGGACAGCAGGGAGGACGTAGAGAGGACAGCAGGGAGGACGGTAGAGAGGACGGTAGGGAGGACGGTAGAGAGGACAGCAGGGAGGACGGTAGAGAGGACAGTAGGGAGGACGGTAGAGAGGACAGTAGGGAGGACGGTAGAGAGAACAGCAGGGAGGACGGTAGAGAGGACGGTAGAGAGGACGGTAGAGAGGACAGCAGGGAGGACGGTAGAGAGGACAGCAGGGAAGAAGGTAGAGAGGACAGCAGGGAGGACGGTAGAGAGGACAGCAGGGAGGACGGTAGAGAGGACGGTAGAGAGGACGGTAGAGAGGACAGCAGGGAGGACGGTAGAGTGGACGGTAGAGAGGACGGTAGAGAGGACAGCAGGGAGGACGGTAGAGAGGACAGTAGGGAGGACGGTAGAGAGGACAGTAGGGAGGACGGTAGAGAGGACAGTAGGGAGGACGGTAGAGAGGACAGCAGGGAGGACGGTAGAGAGGACGGTAGGGAGGACGGTAGAGAGGACAGCAGGGAGGACGGTAGAGAGGACGGTAGAGAGGACGGTAGAGAGGACAGCAGGGAAGACGGTAGAGAGGACAGCAGGGAGGACGGTAGAGAGGACAGCAGGGAGGAAGGTAGAGAGGACAGCAAGGAGGACGGTAGAGAGGACAGCAGGGAGGACGGTAGAGAGGACAGCAGGGAGGACGGTAGATAGGACAGCAGGGAGGACGGTAGAGAGGACATCAGGGAGGACGGTAGAGAGGACAGCAGGGAGGACGGTAGAGAGGACAGCAGGGAGGACAGTAGAGAGGACAGCAGGGAGGACAGTAGAGAGGACAGGAGGGAGGACGGTAGAGAGGACAGCAGGGAGGACGGTAGAGAGGACAGCAGGGAGGACGGTAGGGAGGACGGTAGAGAGGACGGTAGAGAGGACAGCAGGGAGGACGGTAGAGAGGACGGTAGAGAGGACGGTAGAGAGGACAGCAGAGAGGACGACAGGGAGGACGGTAGAGAGGACAGCAGAGAGGACGGTAGAGAGGACAGCAGGGAGGACAGCAGAGCGGACAGCAGGGAGGACGGTACAGAGGACAGCAGGGAGGACAGCAGGGAGGACGGTAGAGAGGACAGTAGGAAGGACGGTAGAGAGGACAGCAGGGAGGACGGTGTTACGCATTATAGTAACATTGGATTTTATTTCCATGGGTGACACCCTTAAGTCATTTCCTTGCGAGACGGAACGCCGTAAAGAGAAATGACGTCAAAAGCGTGACGTCAAAAAGGAAGAATGACACAGAGGAAAACACGAGGTTGGAAATGGTTATGATAGATCTCTACGCCTACACCGTATGAAAGATTATTAGATTTGCAAATTCATACGATGATTTCTATCAATAAAGACTTGAGATATTTGTCTTTTGTATTTCGCGTTAAAAGATGTATGGAAGAGTTGTTTTATTGAATTGTTTTGAGACACGTGCGAAGGCCTATATTCGTAGCGTAGAGTTTTACTTTGAGTCCATTCACCAAGATCAGTTGATTCTCGTTCCATTTTGGAGAACAATTCAAGTTTTTTTTCTCGGGAGTTATATTTCATCACAAACCTGAATTATGCAGGTAAGAAACTGCTAAAGTAGGAAAAAGGGAAGTAATAATATCGTTCTTCATTTCAGAAGTAGAGCGGCACATTTTCATCCCTACGTTCATCTGTTTTGTGTGTTTCAAAGGCGAAGCAGTTGGACGAAATCCAAAATTCCATTGTTTGTAAGTAACGGTCAGAATGATTAGATAGATGTTAGGCTCATAAAGCTGATGATAACATGTTGTTTTCACTTTGATCGACAGGTTTAGATGCTGTTTAGATGCTGTTTAGATGCTGGTTAGACGCTCGTGTAGATGCAAGCTGGAGATGAATCGGACGCCAACTGAGAGAGAGATGGAACCGTGTTAAAGAACTGATATCACCGTCACCCCATCGCCGAGATATCCAGGGCATCATCATCGTCATTCACTTCATCGTCGAAGACATCAAGAGCATCCTCAACATCGTTCGTCACATCATCAAGGACATCATCATCACCGTTGAACTCATCGTCAAGACATTAAACTTTAAAGACATCATCTTCATCACCGACGCCGTGTATAAACACTCCGAGAGCTTACAGTCGCTCATTTCGGCAAGATCAAACCTCTCACACCTGATACTTGACCTGTAGTGCCGAGTACGTCGATGCATGAAGATGAGTAACCAAAATTAAAGCCGTTTTTCACTCATTGTAGTTGTGTTCGTCCAGTTGCTTCCAGTGTTTATTCTTTCTGTCGATACTTTTGAGTCTGTCTATCGTTCAATTAAGTTAAAAGGAACCACGCATATCACTAACTATAAAAGCGAACAGCCGCCAAATAATCATACCCTAGACAACATTAACAAAATTCGAGATTCAATCTTGAAAGAGCCGGACACGTGAAAATCCTCCCATCGGATTGTGACATATTGGTTGCCTCGTCCGGGATAGGCTATTTCGTTTAGATACATGTGAAGAAATTGTCTTGTGTGGTTTGTGTGTATTCATTGATCATTCATTAGTTAAGTAATTAGTATATGGTTTATTTGTGTATTTATTTAAAGGAAAACTATAGTGTAGTATGGGTAAAAACTCACTGTAGATCACATCCTTAATGAAGGTAAACTAAATAACACAACCTTACTGAAGGTAAAAACAAAATGTAACTCTCGAGGAAAAAAAACAAAACTGGGAAGTGAAAGTTAGATCACTTTCATCTATCTGTAGATCTAGTTCTAGCAGGTAGGATTAGTTGGCAACATTCTGTTGGGGAACGGCTCAAATTCCTTTCTAAGTAGAACCAACGAAACAAAAAGGAAGTCGAAATGGAGATATTTCGCAAAAACATTTTGAACTAGTTTATTTACGTTCACGCACATGGGAAAAGTCATTTGACTATTTGTGGTGACAGATTCAATGGACAGAGTCTGAGTATCTAGCTAATAAACTATTCATAATATTGAAGATCACGGATACTTTCTTAGTGTTGAAATTAGCTACTTCAATTAGTTCTAAGAAATTTTCTAGATAGAAACCGTGGGATCTTTATATACGTTGGATTACGTATGGTGATAGACTAGAGTGATAATACTGGGAGTCGAGCCGCAGTTGTATTGACCACTCTAGGTCACAGAACGAATGTTTACGAGTTGACAGTAACATTGTTCAGTTACAGTTTGTAATAACTGATTTTTTCCATAAATGCGAAGTAGGTTCGAGATAGTCTGTGATGAGATAAATTCCATGCACAGTACCCGATATAGAAACTTCGCACGTCCTCAAATTTGGAGTGAAGGCGTGTGGTGAGACTGACGTAGAAAGCCAGACAGGTAAGATGGATACTTCAGTGGATGCAGCCCTGGAAGCGACGAGGATTTTGATGGATAAAGGGAAGTTACTTGGTTTGGAGGGATCTGAGTTGCGTGATTTTGTTCTGGAATGTGAGCGTGAGAATGGTGAGCGTGCGGAACGTGCACGTGAACGTGCTGAACGTGCGGAAATTGCTGAACGTGAACGTGCCGACGCTGAACGTGAACGTGAACGCGCCGACGCTGAACGTGAACGTGCCGACGCTGAACGTGAACGTGAACGTGCCGACCGTGTTGAACGTGAAAGAGAAGAACGCGAGCAACAAACTCGACTCGAGGAGTTGAGGATTCAGGTCGAATTAGCTCGCGCAACAAACTCACGCGATCGCGGAGGCGATGAAGAAGAAGGAAATCAGAACAATAACAATCACAGAAATCATAGACCTCGCGATACCGATAACTACCAACCGAAGTTACCATTCCTCGAAGACAAAGACGATGTAGAAGCGTTCCTTCTGCAATTTGAACGTCATGCTGAAGCATCACACTGGGACCCTAACACTTGGTCTGTACGTTTGTCCGCACTGCTAAAAGGTAAAGCACGCACTGCTTACACCAAGATGAAAGTCGCTGATGCACGCGACTACGCATTGCTCAGAAAGACTTTGCTGGAAAGATTTCAGATTACCGCGGAAACATACAGACAAAGATTCAGAAACACACGGAAAGAAAACGCTGACTCGTACAAAGAGTTCATTACTCAGATTTCTTTGTTCCTCGATCGCTGGGTTGAAATGTCCAATATCGGAGAAAGTTTCGATGATTTCAAAGACCTCATACTGACGGAACAAGTGTATGAAAGCATGCCTACTGAACTCGTCACGTACGTGAAGGATAGAAAACCAAACAGCATTGATGACGTGATCGACACCGTAACTCTCTACGAAGAAAACCGACCCAAAGAAAGCCGTAGACATGGGAAGAAACCTGAAGAGAGAGGACACAAGGCAACACACGGGACGAATTCCACAAACAAGGACAAGGACGAAGGAAATAAAAGCAGAACCAGCGTCAAATGTTTCAGATGTGGAAAATTGGGCCATTTCAAGAAGGATTGTCGCCAGCATCCGAAAGATGAATCAGCCAGTGCCGCATTTCAAGACGAGAATGACGTCGAGGGGAATGCGACACATGATCAACTGTGCGACAAATGTGTTCACAAGAAATTCACCAAACTGTCCCAAATCGTGGTTGAAGGCCAGGTAGTCACTGCTTTCCGCGACACCGGAAGCACCTCTACGATTGTTGATTCCAAACTAGTACCAGCTAGCAAGATTACTACGCGCACAAAAGAAACGTCTTTGGCGAAGAAATCAGTGAAAGAGAAACTATCGGTCGCACACGTTTACATGGACACGCCGTACTTCGTGGGAGAAACCGAAGTTAGCGTCATGGAGAATCCTGTCCATCCTGTGTTGATTGGAAACTCGATGGGTGTAGGATCGGAGAAAATCGAGACACCTGTATATCCAGTCCGTGAGACCGTAATCCCTGAAACCACTGCAACAGCCGTTACCCGAGGACAAGAAAAACGTGAAGAGGAGGGGAATGCGTCAATTCCCAGTTTTCCTATGGAAGGAAAGATCTTCACCGTTGCTGATCTAAAGAGAGAACAGCAAGACGACAAAAGCCTTGAGAAATTACATGTGTTGGCACGAACGAATGTAACTCGAGGGCGAGTTCAGTTCATCTATGACAAGGACGTGTTATATCGCCAATACAGTGACAAGCAAGGAAAGGACCACCGACAAGTAGTAGTACCTCACAAGATGCGAGCAAAGGTATTGTCCACCGGACACGATACGGCGATGTCGGGCCATCTCGGACAGAAGAAATCAAGAGAACGGATTTGGCAAGATTTTTTTTGGCCGGGGATCGTGGGTGACATTAAACGCTACTGCAGTTCTTGTGACGTGTGCCAACGTACTATGCCAAAAGGACGGACGAGGAAGGTACCTCTGGGAAAGATGCCTCTGATTGAAACTCCGTTCAAGCGTGTAGCCGTTGACATAGTAGGACCAATCAAACCCATGTCTGAGACAAAGAAGCAGTATATCCTAGTGATGGTGGATTTCGCGACCAGATATCCTGAAGCTGTTGCTCTCAAAGACATAAAGGCAGAAACCGTGGCTGACGCGCTATGGACATTCTGGACAAGATTGGGACTTCCAGAAGAAGTATTGACCGACAACGGAGCGCAGTTCACCAGCGAGTTGATGACTCAAGTCAACCAACTTCTCGCAATCAAGGGATTGACAACTTCACCTTGGCATCCTCAATGCAATGGTGTTGTAGAACGTTTCAATGGAACTTTGAAAACGATGCTCAAGAAGATGACTTTTGAACAACCGACCAAGTGGGACCAGTACTTGCCAGCACTACTGTTCGCATACCGAGAAGTTCCCCAAGATTCACTTGGATTTTCTCCTTTCGAACTTCTGTATGGGCGGACAGTGCGTGGACCAATGCAAGTATTGCGTCAACTGTGGACGGAAGAAGAAAGCAACGACGAGATACGCACGACGGCTGAACATGTTATTGATCTGCGAAATCGCATTGAAGAAACGTGCAAGATCGCCCGCGACCATCTCGCCAAGTCAGCAATACGACAAGCTCACTTCTACGACAAGAAGACGAAGAAGAGAGAACTCATTGTCGGCACCAGAGTTTTGCTTCTACTGCCAACGAAACACAACAAGCTAGAACTTGCATGGAAGGGACCATACGTGATCGAGGAGAAGATCAACTCATTTGATTACAAGATCAAAGTGGGTCGCCAGACTCGTATCTATCACATCAACCTTTTGCGAGAGTACCATGAACGAGAAATGATCGCTGAACCAGAGAAACTTCCAGAAGAAGTGGTGGAACAGAGCGCGATAGTCGTTGAAGATCTAGAAGAACAAGATGACGAAATATTCGCCAACATGGGACCTGATCCCAGCATACTCATTCCGTCTACAAAACGTACCGAGAATGAGAAAGATGTACATGTAGCTGACACATTGACGGCAAGACAACAACGTGAAGTCAGAGACGCATGTACAGAATTCAGCGCATCGTTGACTGATGTACCAAAAGCTACGACTCTAGAAATCTGCAACATCAAGATGACTGATGATCGACCTGTGTACGTGAAACCACGACCCATACCTCATGCGTTAGTGGACGTGGTGGAACGTGAAGTGAAGGAGATGTTGGATTTGAAGGTTATCGAACCAGCCACTTCACCCTACAACGCTCCGATAGTGATCGTGAAGAAAGCACAGGGTAAAGCAGTGCGTTTCTGCAATGATTTCAGAGAAGCAAATAAAGTCATCGAGAACGACGCTGAACCAATCACAGATGTGGAACATTTATTCTCTGAACTCGCCGATGCACGATACTTCAGCAAGTTGGACTTGACCAAAGGATATTGGGCGATTCCCATCAAAGAGGAAGACCGAGACAAGACAGCGTTTACGACCTCATTAGGGCAAATGAGGTGGATCAACATGCCATTTGGATTGAAGACCGCGGGCAGCGTTTTCAACCGGATGATGCGGAAGCTCCTGGGTCCTCTCAATCGCAAAGACGTCTACCATTTCATGGATGACATCCTGATCGCGACTGCAACATGGGAACAACACATTGAAGCGATCAAGGCCGTCCTGAAAGCCCTGAAAGACGCCAACCTTGCAGCGAAACCCTCCAAGTGCTACTTCGGTTATGAACAACTGCAGTATCTGGGACATGAGATCGGAAGAGGGAAGAGATGGCCTGTCGACGACAAGGTCGACAAGATACAAAAGGCTCAACCTCCTACCACCAAGAAGGAACTGAGAGCTTTTTTAGGTCTGACCGGTTTTTATAGGATTTACGTCCCGGCGTATTCCTCGATCGCAGCACCACTGACAGACAAGACCAAAAAGCAAGAACCGGAAAAGGTCAAGTGGACTCCGGCCTGTCAGGTGGCGTTCGACACACTGAAAGCCAAGCTAGCTGAACAACCGATCATCCAGATGCCAGACCATACACTCCCATACATCCTCAGAACTGATGCTTCAGACAAAGGAATGGGAGCTGTTCTACTTCAAGACAAGGGAGAGGGTCTGCAGCCGATCGCGTATGCCAGCAAGAAGCTGTCAGAGACAGAACAGAAATATGCCACCGTAGAGAAAGAATGCTTAGCGACCGTCTGGGGAATCCAGAAATTTGGGCGTTATCTCTACGGAAGACATTTCATACTGGAGACGGACCATCAACCTCTTCAGTATCTACAGCGGATGAAACCAACCAATGCCAGACTGATGCGCTGGGCACTGCAACTTCAACCGTACGTCTTCACCGTGAAGATCATTCCCGGCAAAGACAACATTGGAGCAGACTACCTCAGCCGTGCTACCATGAACTGAGGGAGACCATGGCAATGGTCGTCACAACTCAGAGATACTACCTGATTGTGAAGGGAATTCTGATCATAGATCCACGGAAACAATTAGTAGAATGTTATACACATATAGTATTAATGTAACTATTATGCATGTTCATAGATTATATAAAATCTTCCTTTCCAAGGGCGTGTGTTACGCATTATAGTAACATTGGATTTTATTTCCATGGGTGACACCCTTAAGTCATTTCCTTGCGAGACGGAACGCCGTAAAGAGAAATGACGTCAAAAGCGTGACGTCAAAAAGGAAGAATGACACAGAGGAAAACACGAGGTTGGAAATGGTTATGATAGATCTCTACGCCTACACCGTATGAAAGATTATTAGATTTGCAAATTCATACGATGATTTCTATCAATAAAGACTTGAGATATTTGTCTTTTGTATTTCGCGTTAAAAGATGTATGGAAGAGTTGTTTTATTGAATTGTTTTGAGACACGTGCGAAGGCCTATATTCGTAGCGTAGAGTTTTACTTTGAGTCCATTCACCAAGATCAGTTGATTCTCGTTCCATTTTGGAGAACAATTCAAGTTTTTTTTCTCGGGAGTTATATTTCATCACAAACCTGAATTATGCAGGTAAGAAACTGCTAAAGTAGGAAAAAGGGAAGTAATAATATCGTTCTTCATTTCAGAAGTAGAGCGGCACATTTTCATCCCTACGTTCATCTGTTTTGTGTGTTTCAAAGGCGAAGCAGTTGGACGAAATCCAAAATTCCATTGTTTGTAAGTAACGGTCAGAATGATTAGATAGATGTTAGGCTCATAAAGCTGATGATAACATGTTGTTTTCACTTTGATCGACAGGTTTAGATGCTGTTTAGATGCTGTTTAGATGCTGGTTAGACGCTCGTGTAGATGCAAGCTGGAGATGAATCGGACGCCAACTGAGAGAGAGATGGAACCGTGTTAAAGAACTGATATCACCGTCACCCCATCGCCGAGATATCCAGGGCATCATCATCGTCATTCACTTCATCGTCGAAGACATCAAGAGCATCCTCAACATCGTTCGTCACATCATCAAGGACATCATCATCACCGTTGAACTCATCGTCAAGACATTAAACTTTAAAGACATCATCTTCATCACCGACGCCGTGTATAAACACTCCGAGAGCTTACAGTCGCTCATTTCGGCAAGATCAAACCTCTCACACCTGATACTTGACCTGTAGTGCCGAGTACGTCGATGCATGAAGATGAGTAACCAAAATTAAAGCCGTTTTTCACTCATTGTAGTTGTGTTCGTCCAGTTGCTTCCAGTGTTTATTCTTTCTGTCGATACTTTTGAGTCTGTCTATCGTTCAATTAAGTTAAAAGGAACCACGCATATCACTAACTATAAAAGCGAACAGCCGCCAAATAATCATACCCTAGACAACATTAACAAAATTCGAGATTCAATCTTGAAAGAGCCGGACACGTGAAAATCCTCCCATCGGATTGTGACAGACGGTAGAGAGGATAGTAGGGAGGACAGTAGAGAGGACAGCTGAGAGGACAGCAGGGAGGACGGTAGAGAGGACAGTAGGGAGGACGGTAGAGAGGACAGTAGGGAGGACGGTAGAGAGGACAGCAGGGAGGACAGTAGAGAGGACAGCAGAGAGGACAGCAGGGAGGACGGTATAGAGGACAGCAGGGAGGACGGTAGAGAGGACAGCAGAGAGGACAGCAGGGAGGACAGTAGAGAGGACAGCTGAGAGGACAGCAGGGAGGACGGTAGATAGGACAGCAGGGAGGACAGTAGAGAGGACAGCAGAGAGGACAGTAGGGAGGACGGTATAGAGGACAGCAGGGAGGACGGTAGAGAGGACAGCAGAGAGGACAGCAGGGAGGACGGTAGATAGGACAGTAGGGAGGACGGTAGAGAGGACGGTAGGGAGGACGGTAGAGAGGACAGCAGGGAGGACGGTAGAGAGGACGGTAGAGAGGACGGCAGAGAGGACAGCAGGGAGGACGGTAGAGAGGACGTTAGAGAGGACGGTAGAGACAGTAGGGAGGACGGTAGAGAGGACAGTAGGGAGGACGGTAGAGAGGACAGCAGGGAGGACGGTAGAGAGGACGGTAGGGAGGACGGTAGAGAGGACAGCAGGGAGGACGGTAGAGAGGACGGTAGAGAGGACGGTAGAGAGGACGGTAGAGACAGTAGGGAGGACGGTAGAGAGGACAGTAGGGAGGACGGTAGAGAGGACAGCAGGGAGGACGGTAGAGAGGACAGTAGGGAGGACGGTATAGAGGACAGCAGGGAGGACGGTAGAGAGGACGGTAGAGAGGACGGTAGAGAGGACAGCAGGGAAGACGGTAGAGAGGACAGCAGGGAGGACGGTAGAGAGGACAGCAGGGAGGAAGGTAGAGAGGACAGCAAGGAGGACGGTAGAGAGGACAGCAGGGAGGACGGTAGAGAGGACAGTAGGGAGGACGGTAGATAGGACAGCAGGGAGGACGGTAGAGAGGACATCAGGGAGGACGGTAGAGAGGACAGCAGGGAGGACGGTAGATAGGACAGCAGGGAGGACAGTAGAGAGGACAGCAGAGAGGACAGTAGGGAGGACAGTAGAGAGGACGGTAGAGAGGACAGTAGGGAGGACGGTAGAGAGGACAGCAGGGAGGACGGTAGGGAGGACGGTAGAGAGGACGGTAGAGAGGACAGCAGGGAGGACGGTAGAGAGGACGGTAGAGAGGACGGTAGAGAGGACAGCAGAGAGGACAGCAGGGAGGACGGTAGAGAGGACAGCAGAGAGGACGGTAGAGAGGACAGCAGGGAGGACAGCAGAGCGGACAGCAGGGAGGACGGTAGAGAGGACAGCAGGGAGGACAGCAGGGAGGACGGTAGAGAGGACAGTAGGAAGGACGGTAGAGAGGACAGCAGGGAGGACGGTAGAGAGGATAGTAGGGAGGACAGTAGAGAGGACAGCTGAGAGGACAGCAGGGAGGACGGTAGAGAGGACAGTAGGGAGGACGGTAGAGAGGACAGTAGGGAGGACGGTAGAGAGGACATCAGGGAGGACAGTAGAGAGGACAGCAGAGAGGACAGCAGGGAGGACGGTATAGAGGACAGCAGGGAGGACGGTAGAGAGGACAGCAGAGAGGACAGCAGGGAGGACGGTAGATAGGACAGTAGGGAGGACAGCAGGGAGGACGGTAGATAGGACAGCAGGGAGGACAGTAGAGAGGACAGCAGAGAGGACAGTAGGGAGGACGGTATAGAGGACAGCAGGGAGGACGGTAGAGAGGACAGCAGAGAGGACAGCAGGGAGGACGGTAGATAGGACAGTAGGGAGGACGGTAGAGAGGACGGTAGGGAGGACGGTAGAGAGGACAGCAGGGAGGACGGTAGAGAGGACGGTAGAGAGGACGGCAGAGAGGACAGCAGGGAGGACGGTAGAGAGGACGTTAGAGAGGACGGTAGAGACAGTAGGGAGGACGGTAGAGAGGACAGTAGGGAGGACGGTAGAGAGGACAGCAGGGAGGACGGTAGAGAGGACGGTAGGGAGGACGGTAGAGAGGACAGCAGGGAGGACGGTAGAGAGGACGGTAGAGAGGACGGTAGAGAGGACAGCAGGGAGGACGGTAGAGAGGACAGCAGGGAGGACGGTAGAAAGGACAGCAGGGAGGAAGGTAGAGAGGACAGCAAGGAGGACGGTAGAGAGGACAGCAGGAAGGACGGTAGATAGGACAGCAGGGAGGACGGTAGAGAGGACAGCAGGGAGGACGGTAGAGAGGACAGTAGGGAGGACGGTAGAGAGGACGGTAGGGAGGACGGTAGAGAGGACAGCAGGGAGGACGGTAGAGAGGACAGCAGGGAGGACGGTAGAGAGTGTTACGCATTATAGTAACATTGGATTTTATTTCCATGGGTGACACCCTTAAGTCATTTCCTTGCGAGACGGAACGCCGTAAAGAGAGATGACGTCAAAAGCGTGACGTCAAAAAGGAAGAATGACACAGAGGAAAACACGAGGTTGGAAATGGTTATGATAGATCTCTACGCCTACACCGTATGAAAGATTATTAGATTTGCAAATTCATACGATGATTTCTATCAATAAAGACTTGAGATATTTGTCTTTTGTACTTCGCGTTAAAAGATGTATGGAAGAGTTGTTTTATTCAATTGTTTTGAGACACGTGCGAAGGCCTATATTCGTAGCGTAGAGTTTTACTTTGAGTCCATTCACCAAGATCAGTTGATTCTCGTTCCATTTTGGAGAACAATTCAAGTTTTTTTCTCGGGAGTTATATTTCATCACAAACCTGAATTATGCAGGTAAGAAACTGCTAAAGTAGGAAAAAGGGAAGTAATAATATCGTTCTTCATTTCAGAAGTAGAGCGGCACATTTTCATCCCTACGTTCATCTGTTTTGTGTGTTTCAAAGGCGAAGCAGTTGGACGAAATCCAAAATTCCATTGTTTGTAAGTAACGGTCAGAATGATTAGATAGATGTTAGGCTCATAAAGCTGATGATAACATGTTGTTTTCACTTTGATCGACAGGTTTAGATGCTGTTTAGATGCTGGTTAGACGCTCGTGTAGATGCAAGCTGGAGATGAATCGGACGCCAACTGAGAGAGAGATGGAACCGTGTTAAAGAACTGATATCACCGTTCACCCCATCGCCGAGATATCCAGGGCATCATCATCGTCATTCACCTCATCGTCGAAGACATCAAGGGCATCCTCAACATCGTTCGTCACATCATCAAGGACATCATCATCACCGTTGAACTCATCGTCAAGACATTAAACTTTAAAGACATCATCTTCATCACCGACGCCGTGTATAAACACTCCGAGAGCTTACAGTCGCTCATTTCAGCAAGATCAAACCTCTCACACCTGATCCTTGACCTGTAGTGCCGAGTACGTCGATGCATGAAGATGAGTAACCAAAATTAAAGCCGTTTTTCACTCATTGTAGTTGTGTTCGTCCAGTTGCTTCCAGTGTTTATTCTTTCTGTCGATACTTTTGAGTCTGTCTATCGTTCAATTAAGTTAAAAGAAACCACGCATATCACTAACTATAAAAGCGAACAGCCGCCAAATAATCATACCCTAGACAACATTAACAAAATTCGAGATTCAATCTTGAAAGAGCCGGACACGTGAAAATCCTCCCATCGGATTGTGACATATTGGGGGCTCGTCCGGGATAGGCTATTTCGTTTAGATACATGTGAAGAAATTGTCTTGTGTGGTTTGTGTGTATTCATTGATCATTCATTAGTTAAGTAATTAGTATATGTTTATTTGTGTATTTATTTAAAGGAAAACTATAGTGTAGTATGGGTAAAAACTCACTGTAGATCACATCCTTAATGAAGGTAAACTAAATAACACAACCTTACTGAAGGTAAAAACAAAATGTAACTCTCGAAGAAAAACAAAACAAAACTGGAAAGTGAAAGTTAGATCACTTTCATCTACCTGTAGATCTAGTTCTAGCAGGTAGGATTAGTTGGCAACATTCTGTTGGGGAACGGCTCAAATTCCTTTCTAAGTAGAACCAACGAAACAAAAAGGAAGTCGAAATGGAGATATTTCGCAAAAACATTTTGAACTAGTTTATTTACGTTCACGCACATGGGAAAAGTCATTTGACTATTTGTGGTGACAGATTCAATGGACAGAGTCTGAGTATCTAGCTAATAAACTATTCATAATATTGAAGATCACGGATACTTTCTTAGTGTTGAAATTAGCTATTTCAATTAGTTCTAAGAAATTTTCTAGATAGAAACCGTAGGATCTTTATATACGTTGGATTACGTATGGTGATAGACTAGAGTGATAATACTGGGAGTCGAGCCGCAGTTGTATTGACCACTCTAGGTCACAGAACGAATGTTTACGAGTTGACAGTAACATTGTTCAGTTACAGTTTGGAATAACTGATTTTTTCCATAAATGCGAAGTAGGTTCGAGATAGTCTGTGATGAGATAAATTCCATGCACAGTACCCGATATAGAAACTTCGCACGTCCTCAAATTTGGAGTGAAGGCGTGTGGTGAGACTGACGTAGAAAGCCAGACAGGTAAGATGGCTACTTCAGTGGATGCAGCCCTGGAAGCGACGAGGATTTTGATGGATAAAGGGAAGTTACTTGGTTTGGAGGGATCTGAGTTGCGTGATTTTGTTCTGGAATGTGAGCGTGAGAATGGTGAACGTGCGGAGCGTGCACGTGAACGTGCTGAACGTGCGGAAATTGCCGATGCTGAACGTAAACGCGCCGACGCTGAACGTGAACGTGAACGCGCCGACGCTGAACGTGAACGTGAACGCGCCGACGCTGAACGTGAACGTGAACGTGAACGTGCCGACCGTGTTGAACGTGAAAGAGAAGAACGCGAGCAACAAACTCGACTCGAGGAGTTGAGGATTCAGGTCGAATTAGCTCGCGCAACAAACTCACGCGATCGCGGAGGCGATGAAGAAGAAGGAAATCAGAACAATAACAATCACAGAAATCATAGACCTCGCGATACCGATAACTACCAACCGAAGTTACCATTCCTCGAAGACAAAGACGATGTAGAAGCGTTCCTTCTGCAATTTGAACGTCATGCTGAAGCATCACACTGGGACCCTAACACTTGGTCTGTACGTTTGTCCGCACTGCTAAAAGGTAAAGCACGCACTGCTTACACCAAGATGAAAGTCGCTGATGCACGCGACTACGCCTTGCTCAGAAAGACTTTGCTGGAAAGATTTCAGATTACTGCGGAAACATACAGACAAAGATTCAGAAACACACGGAAAGAAAATGCTGACTCGTACAAAGAGTTCATTACTCAGATTTCCTTGTTCCTCGATCGCTGGGTTGAAATGTCCAATATCGGAGAAAGTTTCGATGATTTCAAAGACCTCATACTGACGGAACAAGTGTATGAAAGCATGCCTACTGAACTCGTCACGTACGTGAAGGATAGAAAACCAAACAGCATTGATGACGTGATCGACACCGTAACTCTCTACGAAGAAAACCGACCCAAAGAAAGCCGTAGACATGGGAAGAAACCTGAAGAGAGAGGACACAAGGCAGCACATGGGACGAATTCCACAAACAAGGACAAGGACGAAGGAAATAAAAGCAGAACCAGCGTCAAATGTTTCAGATGTGGAAAATTGGGCCATTTCAAGAAGGATTGTCGCCAGCCTTCGAAAGATGAATCAGCCAGTGCCGCATTTCAAGACGAGAATGACGTCGAGGGGAATGCGACACATGATCAACTGTGCGACAAATGTGTTCACAAGAAATTCACCAAACTGTCCCAAATTGTAGTTGAAGGCCAGGTAGTCACTGCTTTCCGCGACACCGGAAGCACCTCTACGATTGTTGATTCCAAACTAGTACCAGCTAGCAAGATTACTACGCGCACAAAAGAAACGTCTTTGGCGAAGAAATCAGTAAAAGAGAAACTATCGGTCGCACACGTTTACATGGACACGCCGTACTTCGTGGGAGAAACCGAAGTTAGCGTCATGGAGAATCCTGTCCATCCTGTGTTGATTGGAAACTCGATGGGTGTAGGATCGGAGAAAATCGAGACACCTGTATATCCAGTCCGTGAGACCGTAATCCCTGAAACCACTGCAACAGCCGTTACCCGAGGACAAGAAAAACGTGAAGAGGAGGGGAATGCGTCAATTCCCAGTTTTCCTATGGAAGGAAAGATCTTCACCGTTGCTGATCTAAAGAGAGAACAGCAAGACGACAAAAGCCTTGAGAAATTACATGTGTTGGCACGAACGAATGTAACTCGAGGGCGAGTTCAGTTCATCTATGACAAGGACGTGTTATATCGCCAATACAGTGACAAGCAAGGAAAGGACCACCGACAAGTAGTAGTACCTCACAAGATGCGGGCAAAGGTATTGTCCACCGGACACGATACGGCGATGTCGGGCCATCTCGGACAGAAGAAATCAAGAGAACGGATTTGGCAAGATTTTTTTTGGCCGGGGATCGTGGGTGACATCAAACGCTACTGCAGTTCTTGTGACGTGTGCCAACGTACTATGCCAAAAGGACGGACGAGGAAGGTACCTCTGGGAAAGATGCCTCTGATTGAAACTCCGTTCAAGCGTGTAGCCGTTGACATAGTAGGACCAATCAAACCCATGTCTGAGACAAAGAAGCAGTATATCCTAGTGATGGTGGATTTCGCGACCAGATATCCTGAAGCTGTTGCTCTCAAAGACATAAAGGCAGAAACCGTGGCTGACGCGCTATGGACATTCTGGACAAGATTGGGACTTCCAGAAGAAGTATTGACCGACAACGGAGCGCAGTTCACCAGCGAGTTGATGACTCAAGTCAACCAACTGCTCGCAATCAAGGGATTGACAACTTCACCTTGGCATCCTCAATGCAATGGTGTTGTAGAACGTTTCAATGGAACTTTGAAAGCGATGCTCAAGAAGATGACTTTTGAACAACCGACCAAGTGGGACCAGTACTTGCCAGCACTACTGTTCGCATACCGAGAAGTTCCCCAAGATTCACTTGGATTTTCTCCTTTCGAACTTCTGTATGGGCGGACAGTGCGTGGACCAATGCAAGTATTGCGTCAACTGTGGACGGAAGAAGAAAGCAACGACGAGATACGCACGACGGCTGAACATGTTATTGATCTGCGAAATCGCATTGAAGAAACGTGCAAGATCGCCCGCGACCATCTCGCCAAGTCAGCAATACGACAAGCTCACTTCTACGACAAGAAGACGAAGAAGAGAGAACTCATTGTCGGCACCAGAGTTTTGCTTCTACTGCCAACGAAACACAACAAGCTAGAACTTGCATGGAAGGGACCATACGTGATCGAGGAGCAGATCAACTCATTTGATTACAAGATCAAAGTGGGTCGCCAAACTCGTGTCTATCACATCAACCTTTTGCGAGAGTACCATGAACGAGAAATGATCGCTGAACCAGAGAAACTTCCAGAAGAAGTGGTGGAACAGAGCGCGATAGTCGTCGAAGATCTGGAAGAACAAGATGACGAAATATTCGCCAACATGGGACCTGATCCCAGCATACTCATTCCGTCTACAAAACGTACCGAGAATGAGAAAGATGTACATGTAGCTGACACATTGACGGCAAGACAACAACGTGAAGTCAGAGACGCATGTACAGAATTCAGCGCATCGTTGACTGATGTACCAAAAGCTACGACTCTAGAAATCTGCAACATCAAGATGACTGATGATCGACCTGTGTACGTGAAACCACGACCCATACCTCATGCGTTAGTGGACGTGGTGGAACGTGAAGTGAAGGAGATGTTGGATTTGAAGGTTATCGAACCAGCCACTTCACCCTACAACGCTCCGATAGTGATCGTGAAGAAAGCACAAGGTAAAGCAGTGCGTTTCTGCAATGATTTCAGAGAAGCAAATAAAGTCATCGAGAACGACGCTGAACCAATCACAGATGTGGAACATCTATTCTCTGAACTCGCCGATGCACGATACTTCAGCAAGTTGGACTTGACCAAAGGATATTGGGCGATTCCCATCAAAGAGGAAGACCGAGACAAGACAGCGTTTACGACCTCATTAGGGCAAATGAGGTGGATCAACATGCCATTTGGATTGAAGACCGCGGGCAGCGTTTTCAACCGGATGATGCGGAAGCTCCTGGGTCCTCTCAATCGCAAAGACGTCTACCATTTCATGGATGACATCCTGATCGCGACTGCAACATGGGAACAACACATTGAAGCGATCAAGGCCGTCCTGAAAGCCCTGAAAGACGCCAACCTTGCAGCGAAACCCTCCAAGTGCTACTTCGGTTATGAACAACTGCAGTATCTGGGACATGAGATCGGAAGAGGGAAGAGATGGCCTGTCGACGACAAGGTCGACAAGATACAAAAGGCTCAACCTCCTACCACCAAGAAGGAACTGAGAGCTTTTTTAGGTCTGACCGGTTTTTATAGGATTTACGTCCCGGCGTATTCCTCGATCGCAGCACCACTGACAGACAAGACCAAAAAGCAAGAACCGGAAAAGGTCAAGTGGACTCCGGCCTGTCAGGTGGCGTTCGACACACTGAAAGCCAAGCTAGCTGAACAACCGATCATCCAGATGCCAGACCATACACTCCCATACATCCTCAGAACTGATGCTTCAGACAAAGGAATGGGAGCTGTTCTACTTCAAGACAAGGGAGAAGGTCTGCAGCCGATCGCGTATGCCAGCAAGAAGCTGTCAGAGACAGAACAGAAATATGCCACCGTAGAGAAAGAATGCTTAGCGACCGTCTGGGGAATCCAGAAATTTGAGCGTTATCTCTACGGAAGACATTTCATACTGGAGACGGACCATCAACCTCTTCAGTATCTACAGCGGATGAAACCAACCAATGCCAGACTGATGCGCTGGGCATTGCAACTTCAACCGTACGTCTTCACCGTGAAGATCATTCCCGGCAAAGACAACATTGGAGCAGACTACCTCAGCCGTGCTACCATGAACTGAGGGAGACCATGGCAATGGTCGTCACAACTCAGAGATACTACCTGATTGTGAAGGGAATTCTGATCATAGATCCACGGAAACAATTAGTAGAATGTTATACACATGTAGTATTAATGTAACTATTATGCATGTTCATAGATTATATAAAATCTTCCTTTCCAAGGGCGTGTGTTACGCATTATAGTAACATTGGATTTTATTTCCATGGGTGACACCCTTAAGTCATTTCCTTGCGAGACGGAACGCCGTAAAGAGAGATGACGTCAAAAGCGTGACGTCAAAAAGGAAGAATGACACAGAGGAAAACACGAGGTTGGAAATGGTTATGATAGATCTCTACGCCTACACCGTATGAAAGATTATTAGATTTGCAAATTCATACGATGATTTCTATCAATAAAGACTTGAGATATTTGTCTTTTGTACTTCGCGTTAAAAGATGTATGGAAGAGTTGTTTTATTGAATTGTTTTGAGACACGTGCGAAGGCCTATATTCGTAGCGTAGAGTTTTACTTTGAGTCCATTCACCAAGATCAGTTGATTCTCGTTCCATTTTGGAGAACAATTCAAGTTTTTTTTCTCGGGAGTTATATTTCATCACAAACCTGAATTATGCAGGTAAGAAACTGCTAAAGTAGGAAAAAGGGAAGTAATAATATCGTTCTTCATTTCAGAAGTAGAGCGGCACATTTTCATCCCTACGTTCATCTGTTTTGTGTGTTTCAAAGGCGAAGCAGTTGGACGAAATCCAAAATTCCATTGTTTGTAAGTAACGGTCAGAATGATTAGATAGATGTTAGGCTCATAAAGCTGATGATAACATGTTGTTTTCACTTTGATCGACAGGTTTAGATGCTGTTTAGATGCTGGTTAGACGCTCATGTAGATGCAAGCTGGAGATGAATCGGACGCCAACTGAGAGAGAGATGGAACCGTGTTAAAGAACTGATATCACCGTTCACCCCATCGCCGAGATATCCAGGGCATCATCATCGTCATTCACCTCATCGTCGAAGACATCAAGGGCATCCTCAACATCGTTCGTCACATCATCAAGGACATCATCATCACCGTTGAACTCATCGTCAAGACATTAAACTTTAAAGACATCATCTTCATCACCGACGCCGTGTATAAACACTCCGAGAGCTTACAGTCGCTCATTTCGGCAAGATCAAACCTCTCACACCTGATCCTTGACCTGTAGTGCCGAGTACGTCGATGCATGAAGATGAGTAACCAAAATTAAAGCCGTTTTTCACTCATTGTAGTTGTGTTCGTCCAGTTGCTTCCAGTGTTTATTCTTTCTGTCGATACTTTTGAGTCTGTCTATCGTTCAATTAAGTTAAAAGAAACCACGCATATCACTAACTATAAAAGCGAACAGCCGCCAAATAATCATACCCTAGACAACATTAACAAAATTCGAGATTCAATCTTGAAAGAGCCGGACACGTGAAAATCCTCCCATCGGATTGTGACAGAGAGGACGGTAGGGAGGACGGTAGAGAGGACAGCAGGGAGGACGGTAGAGAGGACAGCAGGGAGGACAGTAGAGAGGACAGGAGGGAGGACGGTAGAGAGGACAGCAGGGAGGACAGTAGGAAGGACGGTAGAGAGGACAGCAGGGAGGACGGTAGAGAGGATGGTAGAGAGGACGGTAGAGAGGACGGTAGAGAGGACAGCAGAGAGGACGGTAGGGAGGACGGTAGAGAGGACGGTAGAGAGGACAGCAAGGAGGACAGCAGAGCGGACAGCAGGGAGGACAGCAGGGAGGACGGTAGAGAGGACAGTAGGGAGGACGGTAGAGAGGACAGCAGAGAGGACAGCAGGGAGGACGGTAGAGAGGACAGCAGAGAGGACGGTAGAGAGGACAGCAGGGAGGACAGCAGAGCGGACAGCAGGGAGGACAGCAGGGAGGACGGTAGAGAGGACAGTAGGGAGGACGGTAGAGAGGACAGTATCGAGGACGGTAGAGAGGACAGCAGGGAGGACGGTAGAGAGGACGGTAGGGAGGACGGTAGAGAGGACAGCAGGGAGGACGGTAGATAGGACAGCAGGGAGGACAGTAGAGAGGACAGCAGAGAGGACGGTAGAGAGGACAGCAGGGAGGACAGCAGAGCGGACAGCAGGGAGGACGGTAGAGAGGACAGCAGGGAGGACAGCAGGGAGGACGGTAGAGAGGACAGTAGGGAGGACGGTTGAGAGGACAGTAGGGAGGACGATAGAGAGGACAGCAGGGAGGACGGTAGAGAGGACGGTAGGGAGGACGGTAGAGAGGACAGCAGGGAGGACGGTAGAGAGGACGGTAGAGAGGACGGTAGAGACAGTAGGGAGGACGGTAGAGAGGACAGTAGGGAGGACGGTAGAGAGGACAGCAGGGAGGACGGTAGAGAGGACGGTAGGGAGGACGGTAGAGAGGACAGCAAGGAGGACGGTAGAGAGGACGGTAGAGAGGACGGTAGAGAGGACAGCAGGGAGGACGGTAGAGAGGACAGCAGGGAGGACGGTAGAGAGGACAGCAGGGAGGAAGGTAGAGAGGACAGCAAGGAGGACGGTAGAGAGGACAGCAGGGAGGACGGTAGAGAGGACGGTAGGGAGGACGGTAGAGAGGACAGCAGGGAGAACGGTAGAGAGGACAGCAGGGAGGACGGTAGAGAGGACAGTAGGGAGGACGGTAGAGAGGACGGTAGAGAGGACGGTAGAGAGGACAGCAGGGAGGACGGTAGAGAGGACAGCAGGGAGGACGGTAGAGAGGACAGCAGAGAGGACAGCAGGGAGGACAGTAGAGAGGACAGGAGGGAGGACGGTAGAGAGGACAGCAGGGAGGACGGTAGAGAGGACAGCAGGGAGGACGGTAGAGAGGACAGCAGGGAGGACGGTAGAGAGGACAGCAGGGAGGACGGTAGAGAGGACAGCAGGGAGGACGGTAGAGAGGACAGCAGGGAGGACGGTAGAGAGGACAGCAGGGAGGACGGTAGAGAGGACAGCAGGGAGGACGGTAGAGAGGACAGCAGGGAGGACGGTAGAGAGGACAGCAGGGAGGACGGTAGAGAGGACAGCAGGGAGGACGGTAGAGAGGACAGCAGGGAGGACGGTAGATAGGACAGCAGGGAGGACGGTAGAGAGGACAGCAGGGAGGACGGTAGAGAGGACGGTAGAGAGGACAGCAGGGAGGACGGTAGGGAGGACGGTAGAGAGGACGGTAGAGAGGACGGTAGAGAGGACAGCAGGGAGGACGGTAGAGAGGATGGTAGAGAGGACGGTAGAGAGGACAGCAGAGAGGACAGCAGGGAGGACGGTAGAGAGGACAGCAGAGAGGACGGTAGAGAGAACAGCAGGGAGGACAGCAGAGCGGACAGCAGGGAGGACGGTAGAGAGGACAGCAAGGAGGACGGTAGAGAGGACAGCAGGGAGGACGGTAGAGAGGACAGCAGGGAGGACGGTAGAGAGGACAGCAGGGAGGACGGTAGAGAGGACAGCAGGGAGGACGGTAGAGAGGACAGCAGGGAGGACGGTAGAGAGGACAGCAGGGAGGACGGTAGATAGGACAGCAGGGAGGACGGTAGAGAGGACAGCAGGGAGGACGGTAGAGAGGACAGCAGGGAGGACGGTAGAGAGGACAGCAGGGAGGACGGTAGATAGGACAGCAGGGAGGACGGTAGAGAGGACAGCAGGGAGGACGGTAGAGAGGACGGTAGAGAGGACAGCAGGGAGGACGGTAGGGAGGACGGTAGAGAGGACGGTAGAGAGGACAGCAGGGAGGACGGTAGAGAGGACGGTAGAGAGGACGGTAGAGAGGACAGCAGAGAGGACAGCAGGGAGGACGGTAGAGAGGACAGCAGAGAGGACGGTAGAGAGGACAGCAGGGAGGACAGCAGAGCGGACAGCAGGGAGGACGGTAGAGAGGACAGCAGGGAGGACAGCAGGGAGGACGGTAGAGAGGACAGTAGGAAGGACGGTAGAGAGGACAGCAGGGAGGACGGTAGAGAGGACAGTAGGGAGGACGGTAGAGAGGACAGTAGGGAGGACAGTAGAGAGGACAGCTGAGAGGACAGCAGGGAGGACGGTAGAGAGGACAGTAGGGAGGACGGTAGAGAGGACAGTAGGGAGGACAGCAGGGAGGACAGCAGGGAGGACGGTAGATAGGACAGTAGGGAGGACGGTAGAGAGGACGGTAGGGAGGACGGTAGAGAGGACAGCAGGGAGGACGGTAGAGAGGACGGTAGAGAGGACGGCAGAGAGGACAGCAGGGAGGACGGTAGAGAGGACAGCAGGGAGGACGGTAGAGGGAAGGGCAGGGAGGAAGGTAGAGAGGACAGCAAGGAGGACGGTAGAGAGGACAGCAGGGAGGACGGTAGATAGGACAGCAGGGAGGACGGTAGAGAGGACAGCAGGGAGTACGGTAGAGAGGACGATAGAGAGGACAGCAGGGAGGACGGTAGAGAGGACAGCAGGGAGGACGATAGAGAGGACAGCAGGGAGGACGGCAGAGAGGACAGCAGGGAGGACGATAGAGAGGACAGCAGGGAGGACGGTAGAGAGGACAGCAGGGAGGACGGTAGAGAGGACAGCAGGGAGGACGTAGAGAGGACAGCAGGGAGGACGGTAGAGAGGACGGTAGGGAGGACGGTAGAGAGGACAGCAGGGAGGACGGTAGAGAGGACAGTAGGGAGGACGGTAGAGAGGACAGTAGGGAGGACGGTAGAGAGAACAGCAGGGAGGACGGTAGAGAGGACGGTAGAGAGGACGGTAGAGAGGACAGCAGGGAGGACGGTAGATAGGACAGCAGGGAGGACGGTAGAGAGGACAGCAGGGAGTACGGTAGAGAGGACAGCAGGGAGGACGGTAGAGAGGACGGTAGAGAGGACGGTAGAGAGGACAGCAGGGAGGACGGTAGAGTGGACGGTAGAGAGGACGGTAGAGAGGACAGCAGGGAGGACGGTAGAGAGGACAGTAGGGAGGACGGTAGAGAGGACAGTAGGGAGGACGGTAGAGAGGACAGTAGGGAGGACGGTATAGAGGACAGCAGGGAGGACGGTAGAGAGGACAGTAGGGAGGACGGTAGAGAGGACAGTAGGGAGGACGGTAGAGAGGACAGTAGGGAGGACGATAGAGAGGACAGTAGGGAGGACGGTACAGAGGACAGCAGGGAGGACGGTAGAGAGGACAGTAGGGAGGACGGTAGAGAGAACAGTAGGGAGGACAGTAGGGAGGACGATAGAGAGGACAGTAGGGAGGACGGTATAGAGGACAGCAGGGAGGACGGTAGAGAGGACAGTAGGGAGGACGGTAGAGAGAACAGTAGGGAGGACGGCAAAGTGGCTGTGACCCACATTTCACCTTGCAGAACACTCGATACAACGAACAGGCTTGGAATAAATCGAAGTCAGGAAGGACAAGAAACGAAGCTACTTTGTTCCGATGTAAAGTAACGATTGCTCGGGATGATGCACTGCCAGGTTCCTGAATCACATCATACACACTGTGGGAGGACACCAATGGCATAATTATGATTTAGTTCAGTACACAATCTGCAGGTCACAATCGGCCGGTGATGGAACTGTATCAATGTCCTCAGTGTGTGTGTGTGTGTGTGTGTGTGTGTGTGTGTGTGTGTGTGTGTGTGTGTGTGTGTGTGTGTGTGTGTGCGTGTGTGTGTGTGTGTGTGTGTGTGTGCGTGTGTGTGTGTGTGTGTCTGTGCGTGTGTGTGTGTGTGTGTCTGTGCGTGTGTGTGTGTGTGAAACAACTTCCTAACCTTCCTCTCCCGTTCTGCTAAGTGTACAAAATACAATCACAGGCTCCGGATGCTACAAGTGATCTGTGACATTGTCTGTTGAAATGTGACATTGTCTGTTAATGCTAGATGCAGCTTTTCAAACAGAGCTGGGTGAACGGTGGGGGTAGGGGGACGCCGTGTCTGTTTCAACCTGTGCCGCTTGGTGACGACACTTGGCGGAAGGGCGATAATCAGCGCCATCAAGACAGGGAATTACCTCCCCTGCGCCCCCTGCACAACGGGCCCACCTGTTGCGACGTATTGACCGACAGAGCGCAACGTTTGGTCAGCCCACAGCCTGTTGACCCGTCCCCTCTCCCCTGACCGGCTTCCGCCCTGACGACACAGACAGTCACACACTCACCGCGCTACGACAACATGACGGTTTTTTGTTTTGTTTGTTTTTTTAAATCATAAAAAATGACGTCACGGGGGCTGACCTGACTTGATGTCGTCACACCCACTTCTGCTTCACCACGTGGGGGCGAGTCAATGAGGGCGGCTTTTTCATCTGAACGTTTGTCATCCTTAGTCAACACTTTATGATTCTCGTCAACTAAATACAGAGATCATATTCCCTGTATATTACAGAGATCATATTCCCTATGTATTACAGAGATCATATTCCCTGTGTATTACAGAGATCATATTCCCTGTGTATTTCAAATCTCAAAGTACATTACTGCGGCTTCCCGTCTGTACACCAACCTCTAATCCATCTATGTTCTGAAGCTCTGTAAAGCCGAACATCCGTTTCCAGAGCACAAATCCTCGTTATAGTAGAAGGCCACAGAGCTACACTTAGTGTAGCCAGCGACACCGGACTCCAGACACAAGAGAACAGAGCTGCATTTGTCGCGCTCGCATATCAACTCATGTTGGCCTTTAAACAAGGCAGGGTACATTATTTGAAAATAAACAGTAAGCAAAGTAGGACTGTTAAGAACAAGAGAACAAGAGAACAAGAATTGATTCCGCCATATAGCATAACAGCCATCGGTATTTGTCCTGGTGTGGAAACACTCATACAAAGCAACCGCCACTTGAACCCTGACATCTCCCAATATGTGTCTCTCAAGTCAACGCAGCGACCATGCATCACATTGTCCATCAAACATGAACCAGAACACGGCGCCACTGGCTGAAGCCAGGACTGACTTTGGTTGTTAAAATGTGTCGACCTGACTGGCCTGTGTCACAGTGAGGGGCATAGTTACACTCCGTCACAGCGAGGCCCATAGTTACACTCCGCCATGTCCGCCCTTGGTGCCCGATGTCTTCTCGTCCTTCTCGCCGCCTCCTGGCAAGGTAAGGGCTCGTTGTCAGGGAAACAGTTCATTGTGCTATGGTTGTGGTCATAATACAGGAGTTGAAAGCAGAAGTAGTAATAGTACCAGTCGTATTACGTATTGCTGTGGAAAGCAGAAGTAGTGATGGTACTAGTCGTATTACGTATTGCTGTGGTCATGATACAGGAGTTGAAAGCAGAAGTAGTAATAGTACCAGTCGTATTACGTATTGCTGTGGTCATGATACAGGAGTTGAAAGCAGAAGTAGTAATAGTACCAGTCGTATTACGTATTGCTGTGGTCATGATACAGGAGTTGAAAGCAGAAGTAGTAATAGTACCAGTCGTATTACGTATTGCTGTGGTCATGATACAGGAGTTGAAAGCAGAAGTAGTAATAGTACCAGTCGTATTACGTATTGCTGTGGTCATGATACAGGAGTTGAAAGCAGAAGTAGTAATAGTACCAGTCGTATTACGTATTGCTGTGGTCATGATACAGGAGTTGAAAGCAGAAGTAGTAATAGTACCAGTCGTATTACGTATTGCTGTGGTCATAATACAGGAGTTGAAAGCAGAAGTAGTAATAGTACCAGTCGTATTACGTATTGCTGTGGTCATGATACAGGAGTTGAAAGCAGAAGTAGTAATAGTTCTAGTCGTATTACGTATTGCTGTGGTCATAATACAGGAGTTGAAAGCAGAAGTAGTAATAGTTATAGTCGTATTAAGTGAGTTAGACACTGTTTTGTATCTGTTTTTCGTGTTCCTGAAATTCACATTATTATAAATGAAAACAACAGGCCTACAGCTTACAAACTTAAATAAATGACAGCCAGTCATGTTATCACACAATATGGTAAAATCGCCAAAACACACATACAAAATTGATTGTATTAGTTGTACAGCAATATAGTAGTAGAAGTAGTAACACGGGTGACTTTATATGTATCCTTCAAAGGACAAGCGTTAGCAGTGCGAGTGAATGAACACAAATCCCAAACCGCAAGGACAAATAGAAATGTCATGACGTCATGTGTAGCCAGTTCGTTTGTAAAGATGGAACCCATCTAGCGAAACAACAGTGAGTTAAGGTCAGATGGCCAAAACGTCTTGCCTAGAAGTGGACACAGCGTAATCGGACACCGGTCAATTCAATCAATATTTTTAAATCCCCCAAAGTCGACCGCTTCAACACCGGCCATGACTGTCCCAAATTGTCATCCTGTGCTGGCATGCACACTGTGTCTTGGCGTGGCTCGCCACACACTCCAGTCAGAGTAGGAACACCACGGTATCACTGGCATGCACTGTGTCTTGGCGTGGCTCGCCACACACTCCAGTCAGAGTAGGAACACCACGGTATCACTGGCATGCACTGTGTCTTGGCGTGGCTCGCCACACACTCCAGTCAGAGTAGGAACACCACGGTATCACTGGCATGCACTGTGTCTTGGCGTGGCTCGCCACACACTCCAGTCAGAGTAGGAACACCACGGTATCACTGGCATGCACTGTGTCTTGGCGTGGCTCGCCACACACTACTCCAGTCAGAGTAGGAACACCACGGTATCACTGGCATGCTCACTGTGTCTTGGCGTGGCTCGCCACACACTCCAGTCAGAGTAGGAACACCACGGTATCACTGGCATGCTCACTGTGTCTTGGCGTGGCTCGCCACACACTCCAGTCAGAGTAGGAACACCACGGTATCACTGGCATGCTCACTGTGTCTTGGCGTGGCTCGCCACACACTCCAGTCAGAGTAGGAACACCACGGTATCACTGCATCGCAGTATCTTCATATTCACTTGGGGTTGTATTTGACCTTATTGGCTGTTGTTGTAACTGTTAATACGTATGAGTGAATTACTTGTTTCATATACCTGGTAAAAAAAAAATCGGATGATAAACAATGAATTAAAAAAACGACAGACAGACGAACAGACAAACAGAAAGAAAGACAGACAGACAGACAGACAGACAGACAGACAGACAGACAGACAGACAAATATATAATGTTACAAAGGTGAGTTTTTGCTCATGTTAAGAAACACTTACTTTTGAAATTGCCTTAGATTGGAAAGCAACGAGACCATATAGCGCGACTACAAGTAGGAAAGCAACGGGACCATATAGCACGACTACAAGTAGGAAAGCAACGGGACCATATAGCGCCACTACAAGTAGGAAAGCAACGGGACCATATAGCGCGACTACAAGTAGGAAAGCAACGGGACCATATAGCACGACTAAAAGTAGGAAAGCAACGGGACCATATAGCGCGACTACAAGTAGGAAAGCAACGGGACCATATAGCACGACTACAAGTAGGAAAGCAACGGGACCATATAGCGCGACTACAAGTAGGAAAGCAACGGGACCATATAGCACGACTACAAGTAGGAAAGCAACGGGACCATATAGCGCGACTACAAGTAGGAAAGCAACGGGACCATATAGCGCGACTACAAGTAGGAAAGCAACGGGACCATATAGCGCGACTACAAGTAGGAAAGCAACGGGACCATATAGCACGACTACAAGTAGGAAAGCAACGGGACCATATAGCGCGACTACAAGTAGGAAAGCAACGGGACCATATAGCGCGACTACAAGTAGGAAAGCAACGGGACCATATAGCGCGACTACAAGTAGGAAAGCAATGGGACCATATAGCGCGACTACAAGTAGGAAAGCAACGGGACCATATAGCGCGACTACAAGTAGGAAAGCAACGGAACCATATAGCACGACTACAAGTAGGAAAGCAACGGGACCATATAGCGCGACTACAAGTAGGAAAGCAACGGGACCATATAGCACGACTACAAGTAGGAAAGCAACGGGACCATATAGCGCGACTACAAGTAGGAAAGCAACGGGACCATATAGCACGACTACAAGTAGGAAAGCAACGGGACCATATAGCACGACTACAAGTAGGAAAGCAACGGGACCATATAGCGCGACTACAAGTAGGAAAGCAACGGGACCATATAGCACGACTACAAGTAGGAAAGCAACGGCACCATATAGCACGACTACAAGTAGGAAAGCAACGGGACCATATAGCACGACTACAAGTAGGAAAGCAACGGGACCATATAGCACGACTACAAGTAGGAAAGCAACGGGACCATATAGCGCCACTACAAGTAGGAAAGCAACGGGACCATATAGCACGACTACAAGTAGGAAAGCAACGGGACCATATAGCGCGACTACAAGTAGGAAAGCAACGGGACCATATAGCGCCACTACAAGTAGGAAAGCAACGGGACCATATAGCGCGACTACAAGTAGGAAAGCAACGGGACCATATAGCGCGACTACAAGTAGGAAAGCAACGGGACCATATAGCACGACTACAAGTAGGAAAGCAACGGGACCATATAGCACGACTACAAGTAGGAAAGCAACGGGACCATATAGCACGACTACAAGTAGGAAAGCAACGGGACCATATAGCACGACTACAAGTAGGAAAGCAACGGGACCATATAGCATGACTACAAGTAGGAAAGCAACGGGACCATATAGCGCGACTACAAGTAGGAAAGCAACGGGACCATATAGCACGACTACAAGTAGGAAAGCAACGGAACCATATAGCACGACTACAAGTAGGAAAGCAACGGGACCATATAGCACGACTACAAGTAGGAAAGCAACGGGACCATATAGCACGACTACAAGTAGGAAAGCAACGGGACCATATAGCGCCACTACAAGTAGGAAAGCAACGGGACCATATAGCACGACTACAAGTAGGAAAGCAACGGGACCATATAGCGCGACTACAAGTAGGAAAGCAACGGGACCATATAGCGCCACTACAAGTAGGAAAGCAACGGGACCATATAGCGCGACTACAAGTAGGAAAGCAACGGGACCATATAGCGCGACTACAAGTAGGAAAGCAACGGGACCATATAGCGCGACTACAAGTAGGAAAGCAACGGGACCATATAGCGCGACTACAAGTAGGAAAGCAACGGGACCATATAGCGCGACTACAAGTAGGAAAGCAACGGAACCATATAGCACGACTACAAGTAGGAAAGCAACGGGACCATATAGCGCGACTACAAGTAGGAAAGCAACGGGACCATATAGCACGACTACAAGTAGGAAAGCAACGGGACCATATAGCGCGACTACAAGTAGGAAAGCAACGGGACCATATAGCACGACTACAAGTAGGAAAGCAACGGGACCATATAGCACGACTACAAGTAGGAAAGCAACGGGACCATATAGCGCGACTACAAGTAGGAAAGCAACGGGACCATATAGCACGACTACAAGTAGGAAAGCAACGGCACCATATAGCACGACTACAAGTAGGAAAGCAACGGGACCATATAGCACGACTACAAGTAGGAAAGCAACGGGACCATATAGCACGACTACAAGTAGGAAAGCAACGGGACCATATAGCGCCACTACAAGTAGGAAAGCAACGGGACCATATAGCACGACTACAAGTAGGAAAGCAACGGGACCATA
This sequence comes from Littorina saxatilis, assembly GCF_037325665.1. Classification (NCBI taxonomy): domain Eukaryota; kingdom Metazoa; phylum Mollusca; class Gastropoda; order Littorinimorpha; family Littorinidae; genus Littorina; species Littorina saxatilis. The sequence continues at coordinate 866,734 of NC_090248.1, forward strand.
TAGCGCGACTACAAGTAGGAAAGCAACGGGACCATATAGCGCCACTACAAGTAGGAAAGCAACGGGACCATATAGCGCGACTACAAGTAGGAAAGCAACGGGACCATATAGCGCGACTACAAGTAGGAAAGCAACGGGACCATATAGCACGACTACAAGTAGGAAAGCAACGGGACCATATAGCACGACTACAAGTAGGAAAGCAACGGGACCATATAGCGCGACTACAAGTAGGAAAGCAACGGGACCATATAGCGCGACTACAAGTAGGAAAGCAACGGGACCATATAGCGCGACTACAAGTAGGAAAGCAACGGGACCATATAGCGCGACTACAAGTAGGAAAGCAACGGGACCATATAGCGCGACTACAAGTAGGAAAGCAACGGGACCATATAGCGCGACTACAAGTAGGAAAGCAACGGAACCATATAGCACGACTACAAGTAGGAAAGCAACGGGACCATATAGCGCGACTACAAGTAGGAAAGCAACGGGACCATATAGCACGACTACAAGTAGGAAAGCAACGGGACCATATAGCGCGACTACAAGTAGGAAAGCAACGGGACCATATAGCACGACTACAAGTAGGAAAGCAACGGGACCATATAGCACGACTACAAGTAGGAAAGCAACGGGACCATATAGCGCGACTACAAGTAGGAAAGCAACGGGACCATATAGCACGACTACAAGTAGGAAAGCAACGGAACCATATAGCACGACTACAAGTAGGAAAGCAACGGGACCATATAGCACGACTACAAGTAGGAAAGCAACGGGACCATATAGCACGACTACAAGTAGGAAAGCAACGGGACCATATAGCGCCACTACAAGTAGGAAAGCAACGGGACCATATAGCACGACTACAAGTAGGAAAGCAACGGGACCATATAGCGCGACTACAAGTAGGAAAGCAACGGGACCATATAGCGCCACTACAAGTAGGAAAGCAACGGGACCATATAGCGCGACTACAAGTAGGAAAGCAACGGGACCATATAGCGCGACTACAAGTAGGAAAGCAACGGGACCATATAGCGCCACTACAAGTAGGAAAGCAACGGGACCATATAGCACGACTACAAGTAGGAAAGCAACGGGACCATATAGCACGACTACAAGTAGGAAAGCAACGGGACCATATAGCACGACTACAAGTAGGAAAGCAACGGGACCATATAGCGCCACTACAAGTAGGAAAGCAACGGGACCATATAGCACGACTACAAGTAGGAAAGCAACGGGACCATATAGCGCGACTACAAGTAGGAAAGCAACGGGACCATATAGCGCCACTACAAGTAGGAAAGCAACGGGACCATATAGCACGACTACAAGTAGGAAAGCAACGGGACCATATAGCGCGACTACAAGTAGGAAAGCAACGGGACCATATAGCGCGACTACAAGTAGGAAAGAAAGGAGTTCCTCATAATCATGTGGACACTTGAGTTGTTATTGTGGACACATGAGGTTATGTGTCCTCAGATAGCAGCAGAAGGCGTTCAGAGTGTCTTCGTTTTGTGCTAGGGATGCCACTTTATGGACGTTCTATTTCTAAACTGACTTGTGCTTTTATAACCTTCCCTGTCAATCCAGCTCCGTTTGTCCAGAGTAGGTCTGTCTGTCTGTCTGTCTGTCTGTCTGTCTGTTTGTCTGTATTTCGCTTACTCTCTCCCTCGTTCTGTCCAGCTCCCTCTATCTCTCTGTTTGTGTGTCTCGAACGTTGTCCTCCCTATTTTTCTGTCTATCTCTGCCTCTCTCTCTGTCACCCCCTCTCTCTCTCTCTCTCTCTCTCTCTCTCTCTGTCTCCGAGTCTCTGCCTGTCTGTCTGTCAGTCTCTCTCTGTCTCTCTGGGAAGTTTCCAGGACAACCTAAGCCATGATTGGGAATTGTCAGCTACACCAAGCGAAGGCCAGTAGACAAGGACGACTTTCCCTACCCCCCCCCCCCCCCCCACCCTATCTCACCTGCATGACCGACAACAACAAAAGGAAGTACAGAGAAGTCTTTGAGGAAAACCAATCACCATCTTGGGGAATGTCCGAGCTACACTACGCCGAGGCGGGAGAAACAAGGGCAACCTTTCCCTACACCCCCCCCCCTACAGACCCACCCCCCCCCCCCCCCACAGACCCACACCCTCCCCTACAGACCCACATCCCCGTGGTGACCTACATACATCCTGACCAACAGGGAAACCAATGAGAACTCTTCAGGGGGCAGCAAGAACTATCAAGGAGCAGTCTTGACAACGCCACACCAAGGGAGGCAACACCGGACACAGCGGCCTGAGAGGGGAGGGGAATTAACTCTTACAAATAGCATCAATTTGTCTTTCCGCCTCAAGAGCCCGCGAAGGGGCAGACAATTGCGTTAGTCTCCATTGTGCCAGAAGGGGGGACAACTGTCGGGAAGTGAAGGGCAGACCATTATCTTGGGGAGCAGACATGGCGAGTAAAGACTGTGATCTCTGGAGGGACAGTGAGGTCGGGTTGGTTACACGACTGGGGAGAGAGTACAAGCCGGGATTTAGCGATATAGCAGGACTGATAGTGTGTTGAGCGGCTCTGTGCCTCCTGTCTGCCGCCCCGAGCTGTATCGCTGTGATTTCTCGGCTTTCCGGAGGATTCCACCCACAGAACATGTACAGTCCTTCGTTTCTTTGACGCGAGAATTGGCGACTGAATGAATTGAAGCGAGTGGGGCGAGGAAGTAGGGTTTCTTGGGCAAATCTCGCCGCGAGGAACGCTACACTAGGATTTTGCTAGAGATAGCCAACATGTCTTGAAGGTGCTCGCTACGCGAGAAAAAATTGCTGCAGCACTGCTGTCAATCCGATTGGCTGTTTATGGCCGTGTATCGACCAGTGCAGACCTTTTCGGTATCATCTACATGATTCTTACGTAGCGCTAGCCATCACACCGTTTCGTATTCACTCAGACAGCAACGGTTCCGATTTCGTCATCAACGTTGGGGCGCCACCGCGACACCATTTTGACGGTCGGTGGTCAACGTGACGACTGAAGCTGCACGGGTTGGAGGCGGACAGGCAGATTGTTCATGATCTAACAAATAAAGCAAATGTCTTGCAAGACGCGGCAAGAAAGAAGAATAAAGCTGTGTGATTCACTGGCCCTCCTCCTGCCTTGTCTTGCTTGCAGCTTGCAATGAGTCGGACGCATTTCTTTTAGTTGGTAATGAGAACCTGACTTTATTTATGGCTGGGGAAGGCGAAGGCAGCGAGGGGTAAGAGATCATGGGTATCGCCCTCATAAAGCTGGCCCTATGGGAAGGGAAGGCAGCGAGGGGTAAGGGATCATGGGTATCGCCCTCATAAAGCTGGCCCTATGGGAAGGGAAGGCAGCGAGGGGTAAGGGATCATGGGTATCGCCCTCATAAAGCTGGCCCTATGGGAAGGGAAGGCAGCGAGGGGTAAGGGATCATGGGTATCGCCCTCATAAAGCTGGCCCTATGGGAAGGGAAGGCAGCGAGGGGTAAGGGATCATGGGTATCGCCCTCATAAAGCTGGCCCTATGGGAAGGGAAGGCAGCGAGGGGTAAGAGATCATGGGTATCGCCCTCATAAAGCTGGCCCTATGGGAAGGGAAGGCAGCGAGGGGTAAGAGATCATGGGTATCGCCCTCATAAAGCTGGCCCTATGGGAAGGGAAGGCAGCGAGGGGTAAGAGATCATGGGTATCGCCCTCATAAAGCTGGCCCTATGGGAAGCGAAGGCTTTGCCGTGAGGGCGTAAAACTTTCATTTTCAGCGAAGGCAGCGAGGGGTAAGAGATCATGGGTATCGCCCTCATAAAGCTGGCCCTAGACACGTTGAGATTTGTAACATATCGCTTCCCTACGAACAAACGTGGTTATGGGACTATCTTTTACCTTAAAAGAACAACAACTTTATTGCAGCGTGTGTGGCTGTGTTGTGTGCAGGTGGCCAGTGCGGGGAGTGTCCGAGCAACGTGCTCACGTCTGCGTCGCGGTGTTTCCCCTCCCACTTCTCTAACGGCCTCATCAGCAACCTGACCGCCATCACCCAGCACTGCCAGTGAGTCATGACGTCACGTTCTAGCCTTGCAAACACGTTGGTCGTTCAACCTTTGATTTAAAATAATACTTCAGAAAGTGTATTTAAAATGACGTTTACATAATATTTGCAAGTAAGACAAAGTTATGAGCATCGAGCGTGTTGCCATGCACAGAAGTGTAGCTTTAAACCTAAATAAATATGATTGGTTTTGCTTCATACATTTGGAAGACACAACATTCGCAGATAGGTTACCGTACCAGTCATCATCATTGTTCGTCTGTTGTGTGTCGTGTGGGTCCCCCCTAACGACCGATAGGTCCTGGTTGTTGTGTGTCGTGTGGGTCCCCCCTAACGACCGATAGGTCCTGGTTGTTGTGTGTCGTGTGGGTCCCCCCTAACGACCGACAGGTCCTGGTTGTTGTGTGTCGTGTGGGTCCCCCCTAACGACCGACAGGTCCTGGTTGTTGTGTGCCGTGTGGGTCCCCCCTAACGACCGACAGGTCCTGGTTGTTGTGTGCCGTGTGGGTCCCCCCTAACGACCGACAGGTCCTGGTTGTTGTGTGTCGTGTGGGTCCCCCCTAACGACCGACAGGTCCTGGTTGTTGTGTGTCGTGTGGGTCCCCCCTAACGACCGACAGGTCCTGGTTGTTGTGTGTCGTGTGGGTCCCCCCTAACGACCGACAGGTCCTGGTTGTTGTGTGTCGTGTGGGTCCCCCCTAACGACCGACAGGTCCTGGTTGTTGTGTGTCGTGTGGGTCCCCCCTAACGACCGACAGGTCCTGGTTGTTGTGTGTCGTGTGGGTCCCCCCTAACGACCGACAGGTCCTGGTTGTTGTGTGTCGTGTGGGTCCCCCCTAACGACCGACAGGTCCTGGTTGTTGTGTGTCGTGTGGGTCCCCCCTAACGACCGACAGGTCCTGGTTGTTGTGTGTCGTGTGGGTCCCCCCTAACGACCGACAGGTCCTGGTTGTTGTGTGTCGTGTGGGTCCCCCCTAACGACTGACAGGTCCTGGTTGTTGTGTGTCGTGTGGGTCCCCCCTAACGACTGACAGGTCCTGGTTGTTGTGTGTCGTGTGGGTCCCCCCTAACGACCGACAGGTCCTGGTTGTTGTGTGTCGTGTGGGTCCCCCCTAACGACCGACAGGTCCTGGTTGTTGTGTGTCGTGTGGGTCCCCCCTAACGACTGACAGGTCCTGGTTGTTGTGTGTCGTGTGGGTCCCCCCTAACGACCGACAGGTCCTGGTTGTTGTGTGTCGTGTGGGTCCCCCCTAACGACTGACAGGTCCTGGTTGTTGTGTGTCGTGTGGGTCCCCCCTAACGACCGACAGGTCCTGGTTGTTGTGTGTCGTGTGGGTCCCCCCTAACGACTGACAGGTCCTGGTTGTTGTGTGTCGTGTGGGTCCCCCCTAACGACTGACAGGTCCTGGTTGTTGTGTGTCGTGTGGGTCCCCCCTAACGACTGACAGGTCCTGGTTGTTGTGTGTCGTGTGGGTCCCCCCTAACGACTGACAGGTCCTGGTTGTTGTGTGTCGTGTGGGTCCCCCCTAACGACCGACAGGTCCTGGTTGTTGTGTGTCGTGTGGGTCCCCCCTAACGACTGACAGGTCCTGGTTGTTGTGTGTCGTGTGGGTCCCCCCTAACGACCGACAGGTCCTGGTTGTTGTGTGTCGTGTGGGTCCCCCCTAACGACCGACAGGTCCTGGTTGTTGTGTGTCGTGTGGGTCCCCCCTAACGACTGACAGGTCCTGGTTGTTGTGTGTCGTGTGGGTCCCCCCTAACGACTGACAGGTCCTGGTTGTTGTGTGTCGTGTGGGTCCCCCCTAACGACCGACAGGTCCTGGTTGTTGTGTGTCGTGTGGGTCCCCCTAACGACCGACAGGTCCTGGTTGTTGTGTGTCGTGTGGGTCCCCCCTAACGACTGACAGGTCCTGGTTGTTGTGTGTCGTGTGGGTCCCCCCTAACGACCGACAGGTCCTGGTTGTTGTGTGTCGTGTGGGTCCCCCCTAACGACCGATAGGTCCTGGTTGTTGTGAATGTTTCGTTTTGTCTGTAACTGAACGTTCCATCAACTACCCATTGTTTTGTTTTTCTATTTAAAACATATCATATAAAACAAATGGAAATGACTGGAATAATATTGTGTATGTAAGACAAAGCTATGAGCATCGAGCGACGTAGGTGAGACAAAGTTATGAGCATCGAGCGACGTGGGTAAGACAAAGTTATGAGCATCGAGCGACGTAGGTGAGACAAAGTTATGAGCATCGAGCGACGTAGGTAAGACAAAGTTATGAGCATCGAGCGACGTAGGTAAGACAAAGTTATGAGCATCGAGCGACGTAGGTGAGACAAAGTTATGAGCATCGAGCGACGTGGGACTGTCCGTACCGTGTTAGCGGAAAGTTGAACAAGTCAATCCAACTCTGAAAACACAGGAACATCACAGGACAAGCAGTCTGGACTGCACACCGCGACAGTTAGATCACAAACACCCAGCACACCACACACCCTATGGATGGAAGAGAACAAACTCAAACTAAATGACGACAAAACTGAAGCCATGCGTTTTTCATACTCTACCCCTACCCATGCTAAGTCTATTTCAGAACTCCCACAGGCCATCTCTTTGAACAATATTGACATCAAGTTCTCGGATACATCCCGTGATCTCGGAGTCTTTTTTGACAAAGATCTTAGCATGAAACAGCATGTAGTCCAAACATGTAAAGCAGCGCGAATGGAGATCCGGCGTATAGGTTCCATTCGACAGTACCTTACTGAAGACGCAACCAAAAGACTAGTCTGTTCCGGCATACTCTCTAGATTAGACTACTGTAATTCACTGCTTGCTGAATGTCCCAAATCTGTCACCAAGCCCCTGCAACTAGTCCAGAACGCTGCCGCTAGACTCGTGTTTCGAACACCTATGAAACAAAGCGTCACGCCTCTACTCAAACAGCTACATTGGCTTCCAGTCGAACAAAGAATTAAATACAAGATCTGCTGCATATTCTATCAAATTGCCGCGGGCACGGCTCCACAGTACCTGTCCGATCTAGTGCAGAAAAACAATCCTGAAAGGGTTGTCCGCTCTGCCTCCCAAAATAAATTTGTCAAAGCTCCTAAGTATCAGAGGGACGATCATGGTGGCCGCTGTCTTTCAGTCGCAGCTGATCATATCTGGAACAAACTCCCTTTGTCTCTACGTCTCAGTCCATCTCTGCCTTCGTTCAAAGCAAATCTCAAGACTCACCTCTTCAGAGAAGCATTCTATGACGATGTAGTTGTCGCGACCCTGTGAATGTGCACTTTCGGATGAACAATGTTTACTGTGTGTGTGTGTGTGTGTGTGCGTGTGTGTGGACATGTGTGGGTGTGTGTGTGTGTGTGTGTGTCGTGTGTGTGTGTGTGTGTCGTGTGTGCATTATAATTGTTGTGTATACTGGGAGTTCGTTCCTGTAAGAGCCTCTGGATTTTTGTAACATTTATGTTTTGTTTTTGGTTTTTGTTGTAAAGTGTTTATGATTGTGTTCTATTCCGTCAATTGCGTCATTCTGGTAATGATGTTGTTATTGCTTTTGTAAAGCGCTTTGTGTGTTCGAAAGCGCTATAGAAATCACCATTATTATTATTATTATTATTACACCCGCTACAGTTAGATCACAAACACCCAGCACACCACACACCCGCTACAGTTAGATCACAAACACCCAGCACACCACACACCCGCTACAGTTAGATCACAAACACCCAGCACACCAGACACCCGCTACAGTTAGATCACAAACACCCAGCACACCACACACCGCTACAGTTAGATCACAAACACCCAGCACACCAGACACCCGCTACAGTTAGATCACAAACACCCAGCACACCACACACCGCTACAGTTAGATCACAAACACCCAGCACACCACACACCCGCTACAGTTAGATCACAAACACCCAGCACACCACACACCCGCTACAGTTAGATCACAAACACCCAGCACACCACACACCCGCTACAGTTAGATCACAAACACCCAGCACACCACACACCCGCTACAGTGAGATCACAAACACCCAGCACACCACACACCCGCTACAGTGAGATCACAAACACCCAGCACACCACACACCGCGACAGTTTTATCACAAACACCCAGCACACCACACACCCGCTACAGTTAGATCACAAACACCCAGCACACCACACACCCGCTACAGTGAGATCACAAACACCCAGCACACCACACACCCGCTACAGTGAGATCACAAACACCCAGCACACCACACACCCGCTACAGTTAGATCACAAACACCCGGCACACCACACACCCGCTACAGTTAGATCACAAACACCCAGCACACCACACACCCGCTACAGTTAGATCACAAACACCCAGCACACCACACACCCGCTACAGTTAGATCACAAACACCCAGCACACCACACACCGCTACAGTTAGATCACAAACACCCAGCACACCACACACCCGCTACAGTTAGATCACAAACACCCAGCACACCACACACCCGCTACAGTTAGATCACAAACACCCAGCACACCACACACCCGCTACAGTTAGATCACAAACACCCAGCACACCACACACCGCGACAGTTAGATCACAAACACCCAGCACACCACACACCCGCTACAGTTAGATCACAAACACCCGGCACACCACACACCGCTACAGTTAGATCACAAACACCCGGCACACCACACACCGCTACAGTTAGATCACAAACACCCAGCACACCACACACCCGCTACAGTGAGATCACAAACACCCAGCACACCACACACCCGCTACAGTTAGATCACAAACACCCAGCACACCACACACCCGCTACAGTTAGATCACAAACACCCAGCACACCACACACCCGCTACAGTTAGATCACAAACACCCAGCACACCACACACCGCTACAGTTAGATCACAAACACCCAGCACACCACACACCCGCTACAGTTAGATCACAAACACCCAACACACTACACATCCAGCCAATCAGACCAGACCCTTAATTCGCCATTGTCCTTTTACTCCAACATGCCTGCAGTCTCATCCTTCTCTCGTCTCAACGGGTGATACAGACCACGCCGCTACACCAACATGCAGTCTCATCCTTCTCTCGTCTCAACGGGTGATATAGACCACGCCGCTACACCAACATGCAGTCTCATCCTTCTCTCGTCTCAACGGGTGATATAGACCACGCCGCTACACCAACATACAGTCTCACCCTTCTCTCGTCTCAACGGGTGATACAGACCACGCCGCTACACCAACATGCAGTCTCATCCTTCTCTCGTCTCAACGGGTGATATAGACCACGCCGCTACACTAACATACAGTCTCATCCTTCTCTCGTCTCAACTGGTGATATAGACCACGCCGCTACACCAACATGCAGTCTCATCCTTCTCTCGTCTCAACGGGTGATATAGACCACGCCGCTACACTAACATGCAGTCTCACCCTTCTCTCGTCTCAACTGATATAGACCACGCCGCTACACTAACATACAGTCTCACCCTTCTCTCGTCTCAACGGGTGATACAGACCACGCCGCTACACCAACATGCAGTCTCATCCTTCTCTCGTCTCAACGGGTGATATAGACCACGCCGCTACACCAACATACAGTCTCATCCTTCTCTCGTCTCAACGGGTGATAGAGACCACGCCGCTACACCAACATACAGTCTCATCCTTCTCTCGTCTCAACGGGTGATACAGACCACGCCGCTACACCAACATACAGTCTCATCCTTCTCTCGTCTCAACGGGTGATATAGACCACGCCGCTACACTAACATACAGTCTCATCCTTCTCTCGTCTCAACGGGTGATATAGACCACGCCGCTACACCAATATGCAGTCTCATCCTTCTCTCGTCTCAACGGGTGATATAGACCACGCCGCTACACTAACATGCAGTCTCATCCTTCTCTCGTCTCAACGGGTGATATAGACCACGCCGCTACACTAACATACAGTCTCATCCTTCTCTCGTCTCAACGGGTGATATAGACCACGCCGCTACACTAACATGCAGTCTCATCCTTCTCTCGTCTCAACGGGTGATATAGACCACGCCGCTACACTAACATACAGTCTCATCCTTCTCTCGTCTCAACGGGTGATATAGACCACGCCGCTACACTAACATACAGTCTCATCCTTCTCTCGTCTCAACGGGTGATATAGACCACGCCGCTACACTAACATACAGTCTCATCCTTCTCTCGTCTCAACGGGTGATATAGACCACGCCGCTACACCAACATACAGTCTCATCCTTCTCTCGTCTCAACGGGTGATATAGACCACGCCGCCACACTAACATACAGTCTCATCCTTCTCTCGTCTCAACGGGTGATATAGACCACGCCGCTACACTAACATACAGTCTCATCCTTCTCTCGTCTCAACGGGTGATATAGACCACGCCGCTACACCAACATACAGTCTCATCCTTCTTTCGTCTCAACGGGTGATATAGACCACGCCGCTACACTAACATACAGTCTCATCCTTCTCTCGTCTCAACTGGTGATATAGACCACGCCGCTACACTAACATACAGTCTCATCCTTCTCTCGTCTCAACGGGTGATATAGACCACGCCGCTACACTAACATACAGTCTCATCCTTCTCTCGTCTCAACGGGTGATATAGACCACGCCGCTACACCAACATACAGTCTCATCCTTCTTTCGTCTCAACGGGTGATATAGACCACGCCGCTACACTAACATACAGTCTCATCCTTCTCTCGTCTCAACGGGTGATATAGACCACGCCGCTACACTAACATACAGTCTCATCCTTCTCTCGTCTCAACGGGTGATATAGACCACGCCGCTACACTAACATACAGTCTCATCCTTCTCTCGTCTCAACGGGTGATATAGACCACGCCGCTACACCAACATACAGTCTCATCCTGCTTTCGTCTCAACGGGTGATATAGACCACGCCGCTACACTAACATACAGTCTCATCCTTCTCTCGTCTCAACGGGTGATATAGACCACGCCGCTACACCAACATACAGTCTCATCCTGCTTTCGTCTCAACGGGTGATATAGACCACGCCGCTACACTAACATACAGTCTCATCCTTCTCTCGTCTCAACGGGTGATATAGACCACGCCGCTACACCAACATACAGTCTCATCCTTCTCTCGTCTCAACGGGTGATATAGACCACGCCGCCACACTAACATACAGTCTCATCCTTCTCTCGTCTCAACGGGTGATATAGACCACGCCGCTACACTAACATGCAGTCTCATCCTTCTCTCGTCTCAACGGGTGATATAGACCACGCCGCTACACTAACATACATATCATACATTCAACAAGGAAGCTGAACAAGTTTCGACTGAATGCAAGTGCTCGGTGCTGAGTTTCTCCCTCTCTCTCTCTGTCCCACTCTTTGCAGGAACGGCGTGTTCGAGCAGTCTCTGGCCTGCCTGACTGACATCGAGACGAGTTGCCACGACAACCCCGACAAGCAGCAACTGCTGCACAGCTACATGGATGTGGGACGGTGGAAAGCCAGCTGGGCCCAGCTCTGCTCCAGCGTGCACAGTCAGTACACATCCACTGCGTCACGCTCAGTCAGTACACATCCACTGCGTCACGCTCAGTCAGTACACATCCACTGCGTCACGCTCAGTCAGTACACATCCACTGCGTCACGCTCATAAAGAAATACCTAACTCAGTGTCAGGCAGTTCTGCAGAGAGACTACAGAGGAAGCTACCCACCACTGGTGTCAACAACTTCATTCATTATAGACAGATCCATCTCGGCACAGAGAGCACCGAGACTGTTGAGTGTTGGCGTGTGTGCTAGTGGTGGGGTGGGCTTATTGCATGATGCAGCCTTGCCAGGTCCCAGACGTGCTAGTGGTGGTGTGGGCTTACTGCATGATGCAGCCTAGCCAGGTCTCAGACGGTGTGCTAGTGGTGGGGTGGGCTTATTGCATGATGCAGCCTAGCCAGGTCTCAGACGGTGTGCTAGTGGTGGTGTGGGCTTATTGCATGATGCAGCCTGGTAAGGTCTCAGACGGTGTGCTAGTGGTGGGGTGGGCTTATTGCATGATGCAGCCTAGCCAGGTCTCAGACGGTGTGCTAGTGGTGGTGTGGGCTTATTGCATGATGCAGCCTGGTCAGGTCTCAGACGGTGTGCTAGTGGTGGGGTGGGCTTATTGCATGATGCAGCCTGGCCAGGTCTCAGACGGTGTGCTAGTGGTGGGGTGGGCTTATTGCATGATGCAGCCTGGTCAGGTCTCAGACGGTGTGCTAGTGGTGGGGTGGGCTTACTGCATGATGCAGCCTGGCCAGGTCTCAGACGGTGTGCTAGTGGTGGGGTGGGCTTACTGCATGATGCAGCCTAGCCAGGTCTCAGACGGTGTGCTGGTGGTGGGGTGGGCTTATTGCATGATGCAGCCTAGCCAGGTCTCAGACGTGCTAGTGGTGGGGTGGCCTTACTGCATGATGCAGCCTAGCCAGGTCTCAGACGGTGTGCTAGTGGTGGGGTGGGCTTATTGCATGATGCAGCCTAGCCAGGTCTCAGACGGTGTGCTAGAGGTGGGGTGGGCTTACTGCATGCTGCAGCCTAGCCAGGTCTCAGACGGTGTGCTAGTGGTGGGGTGGGCTTATTGCATGATGCAGCCTAGCCAGGTCTCAGACGGTGTGCTAGTGGTGGGGTGGGCTTATTGCATGATGCAGCCTAGCCAGGTCTCAGACGGTGTGCTAGTGGTGGGGTGGGCTTACTGCATGATGCAGCCTAGCCAGGTCTCAGACGGTGTGCTTGTGGTGGGGTGGGCTTATTGCATGATGCAGCCTGGCCAGGTCTCAGACGGTGTGCTAGTGGTGGGGTGGGCTTATTGCATGATGCAGCCTAGCCAGGTCTCAGACGGTGTGCTAGTGGTGGGGTGGGCTTATTGCATGATGCAGCCTGACCAGGTCTCAGACGGTGTGCTAGTGGTGGGGTGGGCTTACTGCATGATGCAGTCTAGCCAGGTCTTAGACGGTGTGCGAGTGGTGGGGTGGGCTTATTGCATGATGCAGCCTAGCCAGGTCTCAGACGGTGTGCTAGTGGTGGGGTGGGCTTACTGCATGATGCAGCCTAGCCAGGTCTCAGACGGTGTGCTAGTGGTGGGGTGGGCTTATTGCATGATGCAGCCTAGCCAGGTCTCAGACGGTGTGCTAGTGGTGGGGTGGGCTTATTGCATGATGCAGCCTAGCCAGGTCTCAGACAGTGTGCTAGTGGTGGGGTGGGCTTATTGCATGATGCAACCTGGCCAGGTCTCAGACGGTGTGCTAGTGGTGGGGTGGGCTTATTGCATGATGCAGCCTAGCCAGGTCTCAGACGGTGTGCTAGAGGTGGGGTGGGCTTACTGCATGATGCAGCCGAGCCAGGTCTCAGACGGTGTGCTAGTGGTGGGGTGGGCTTATTGCATGATGCAGCCTAGCCAGGTCTCAGACGGTGTGCTAGTGGTGGGGTGGGCTTACTGCATGATGCAGCCTGGCCAGGTCTCAGACGGTGTGCTAGTGGTGGGGTGGGCTTACTGCATGATGCAGCCTGGCCATGTCTCAGACGGTGTGCTAGTGGTGGGGTGGGCTTACTGCATGATGCAGCCTGGCCAGGTCTCAGACGGTCAGACGATCAGTTAAAGGCCAACTCCGCCTTGTACAAACAGTCGACCTCCCCGTGTAAGACGTGGCCGGGCTGTAACATACAAGTCCTTCTCTCCACCTGGACACATACCAACACTCAACACCCTGGCTGCTCTCTGTGCACACTATTTTCAAAAAGAATACATTTCGTAAATTAATTCCTTAAACAAATCCAACTCACTACAGATGCTGCGGGGTGTTGAGTTGAAGTATGTTGCCAAGTGGAGGGGTGGCCTTTGCACCTGTACGTAAAAGGTAAAAGGTAAAAGGTAAAAGGTAAAAGGTAAAAGCCGAACCAGTGTGAGGCGATGAGCCGATTTGTTTACAAGAGAGAACTGAGCCTTTAATCTTCTGACTTCAGCTCGTTTAGATGGTATGCCGTTCTGTCTTCTCCAGCAAGAAAAAGCGTTACTCTGGATCAGCACTGAAAGAGGGAATGCTTCATGTCCTGCAGGCCTGCAGGCCTCTTTAGGACAAGATATTATTGGTTATATGACTCGAGTTTTACGCCCTCACAACTTTTGACGAGATACACAAGTATATGCGTGTTTAGGTGGTATCAGCCATCTGCACTTATTGCAGAATGACCGAGGTGTTTTACGTGCCATTGTGGTGACACGGGGGTGGGACATGGCTTCCGTCTCTGGGTCTGCACATAAAGTTGACCCGTGTCCGTACCGGGCCGAATGACCGGGCCCCCAATTTGTTCTCTGAGCCTCAGGTCAGCCTGACCCGGCCTGGTCTGTCTGTCACCAGTTCGTGTCGACATATCGATCACTTTATGCACAACAAACAAAGCCAATGCTCATACATCTCACCTTCGCCGAAAGTAATGTGAATCAAAATCAAATTATCTGCTGCTTTATCTCCATAGACATTAAGAAAATAACAATATTCTGCTGTTTGAACCAAACTCGACTCTACTGTGACTCGTGACGATTGGTAATTCAAATTAAGAAACCTTACTTTCAGCCAATCAATCCGAACATAGCACACATTCGATTTTTGTGTTTGTTCCGTTCTCCCTTTTTTCTTCTCAAATTGATTGAACAATATGGGAGTCCGACAAAGGAGAAAGAGACGGACAGAAGAAGGGGCGGGGGGAGGGGGGGGGGTAAATACAGTCGGAAAAAAAAGGAAGGTATGGGGCAAAGGAAAACGTGGCAGACGTCAAGTGTGAGAAGAGCAAAGTAAACAGGTCAGAAGGGAGGGGGGGGAGGGGGGGGGGGGACCGACGTTGAAACAAGTTTTTTTGGGAAAAACACACAGAATTCGCCAGTGACAATTTGTTGAGCTTGTTCAAGGGGAAACAACCCAACATTTGGTCTGGTTCAAGCACGCGAGCCGTCAGCAGTTACCTTTCTTCCTTAAGTGTGGGGGAAAACATGCCCATAATTATCAGCAGTGCTTCCAACAAGACTCAACGGGTGTTGTTGTTGTTGTAGCTTTTGGTACCGAGTGACGTTCAATAAACGATTTTATCATTTATCCCCGTAGCATGGTAGTATTAGTCATGGTAGTATTAGTCATGGTAGTATTAGTCATGGTAGTATTCTGAGTCATGATAGTATTAGTCAGGGAGTTAATCATCGATAAATAATACTGACACAGGACTGTCACACCTATTGCTTTGTGTCTGTGCACAGTGCAAAAGACAGATAAGCTGATGGTAGATTTCCAAATGAACACAGTACCCGCAGATCTACTGCTGATTTACGATGGGCAAGCTACAATCCAGGGCAGAGAAAACTGCAGCGTTGTAATCCAACTCTTCATTTGTTTCCATATCTTTAACTCTTAGTATGACAATTTCAAGAATATATTATCTTGATACGCAAGCTCTAGGGTAGGCTAATGATTGTAGATAAGCTTTGCCATGATAATTATGCTGATGCAGTTTAAAAGTGTGTGTGTGTGTGTGTGTGTGTGTGTGTGTGTGTGTGTGTGTGTGTGTGTGTGTGTGTGTGTGTGTGTGTGTGTGTGTGTGAGAGGATTGCACAAGATCTCCTTCAGGGACAACTACACTGACCAACAACAAATACACAGTCATTTTATCTGTTTGCCTTCTTTTGAAAATTATACATGGAGTAGATATGATGCGTTAGTTTTAACTGTGTGTGTGTGTGTGTGTGTGTGTGTGTGTGTGTGTGTGTGTGTGTGTGTGTGTGTGTGTGTGTGTGTGCGTGTGTGCGTGTGACGGAGTGATTGAGTTTGTGTTACTGTTTGTCTATTTCTTACGGGAGCCTTGAAGGCTTCGCCTCTTGTTTATTTTACATCAAGACAAATGTGTAGCTGATATCAATGTGCAGACAGTTTTTATGTGCGCATGAACATTTTGTTGTACATACTGCTCACGGCGAACATGCCCCATGACAAATAGGCGGACTCGCCCCCGCACGGGCAGGAGTGCCAGATAGCGAGCACAACATGGGAAGGAAGAAGCAAAACTTTCGTCAGAATTCGACCTTAATTAACGCACTTTCACTCGACACCAAGACTAAGTATTTGTTCTCAGAGGTAATGCATCAAAACCTAAGTCAACTCCAATGCATTCATGTTACAAAAATGAAGAAAAACACTTTTTGTGATCTGTACTCACGATATAAGGGCGCGCAACCTCTGAACTTCTGCAGGATATGGCGGGAAGAAGGGACACCACTCTCACATGGTGTGAATAACTAAAAGGTGGCAAACGTAAGAATAAACAGACTCGACTAGACAAAGACGGATGTGCCCCGAAGGCGGACTAGCCCCGGTCTCCGGCCTACACGAAGAGGAGTCGCGCTCCATCGTGACTAATTACATAACTTATATGTATTTTACGACTGTATGATACTATTAAAATAATCTAAAAAAAAATTTAAAAAAGGAAATCTGACTAATATCGATCAATACATAACTGTTGTTTTGTATTTTTGACCAAAACATGTCACTTGAAAAAGATATTGTA